>NW_023656375.1:0-2500 GCF_015228065.2 Penaeus monodon
TATATTATATATATTTTTATTAATTTTATTATTTTAAAATATAATATATTATAATAATTATATTTTTATAAAATTATAAAAATATATTAATTTTTATATATTATTTATATTATATATTATATATTATATATATATATTATTAAAATTTTTGTGTGTGTGTGGGTGTTGTGGTGTGTGTGTGTGTGTGTGTGTGTGTTGTGGTGTTGTGTTGTGTGTTGTGTGTGTGTGTGTGTGTGTGTTTTTGTGTGGTTATGTGTGTGTGTGTGTATACACCTACATATAAAAATTTTACATAAAATACATATATTTTTTTTTATATTTAAATATTATATTTCAACTATTATCTTTTATTGTTTTTTTATAATATATATATTTTTATATTTTTGTGTGTGTGTGTGTGTGGTGTGTTTTTGGTGTGGGGGGGGTGTGTGTGTTGGGGGTGTGTGTTGTGTATGTGTGTGTGTTTTGTATGTGTGTCTCTCTGTACACATTTACCATTTTTTATACCACACACACACCACACAAAACAACACAACACACCAACACACCAAAACCACACACACCCCAAACACACACACACACAATTATAATTAATATATATATTATATATATATATATATATATATAATATATATATTGTTTGGGGGGGTTTTGTGTGTGTGTGTGTGTGTGTTTGTGTGTGTGGGGTTTGTGTGTGTTGTGTAGTGGTCTCTGTGTCTCTCTCCTCCTCTCCCCTCTCTCCTTCTCTCTCTCTCCCTTCCCCTCTCCTTTTCCCCTCTATATTATATTTTATATATATATATATATATATTATATTATATTTTAATATTTTACATAACCACATTTTTATAAAAAAAAAAAAAATCATATAAATATATTTATAAATATATATAATATATAAAATATAATTTTTAAAAATATATAATTATATATACACACACACACACCAAAAAAAACATACCAAAACCCCAAACACACCCAACAACAAACCCACACCACACGCACACACACACACCACACACCACAACACACACACACCACAATTTATATATTTTATATATATTAATATATATAAAATATATATATATTATATATATATATATTATAATAATATTTGTGTGTGTGTGTGTGTGTGTGTTTATATATATTATTTTATATATTAATAAAATTTTTATATATATATTTTATATTTATAATAATAATATATAATTATATTTATTAATATATATTTATAATATTATATATTTATATATATATATTTTATCTTATATATATTATTTTTTTTATTATATTAATTTTATATTATATATATATTTTTATATATATATAAAATTTTATATATATTATATTTTATATTTGTGTGTGTGTGTGTGTGTGTGTGTGTGTGTGTGTGTGTGTGTGTGTGTGTGTTGTGTTTTTATATTTATATTATTATATTATATAATTATTTATATTATTTATTATAATTTTAAAATATTTACTCATATTTATATATGTTTATGTATATAATGTTTTTTATATATATAATATATATATATTATAAATTATATATTATTATTTCTTTTTATCTTATTTATAATATCTTCTATCATATTATTTATATATTTCTCTATTATTATATAACTTTTATTTTATTAAATTTTAAAAATTAATGTGCAATATATTATATATTATTTTATATATTATTTATATATATAAAATATATAATAAAAATATATATTAAAATATATATAATTTTATATATAATATATATATATATATTATATTTTATATTTTATATATATTTATATATTAAAAATTTTATATAATTAAAAAATAAAATTTTATAAATTATTAAAAATTTTTTTTATATATTTTTAATATTTTATTATTAAACTTTTTCTATATATTATTATATTTATATTATATATATTTTTATTTATTTATATTATTTTTTATATATATATTATATATATTATATATTATTTATAAAAATAAAAAAAAAAACCACATAAAAAAAAAAAATATAAAAATATATTATTAATTATATATTTATAAAATTTTTATAATTTTAATTTTATATAATATTATATATATAATATAATATTTTATATATATTATATATTTTTTTTGGTGTGTGTGTGTGTGTGTGGTGTGTGTGTGGGGGTGTGGTGTTTTTTATATATATATAATATAATATATATAATATTATATTATATAATATTAGATATAATTAAAATAATATTTTATTTATAATTTTATATTAAAATATTAATTTATAAAATTATAATTATATAAATATATATAAAATTATATTATTAATATATTTTTTTTTTAAATTTTATAATTATAATAAATTTTCTAAATTTTTATCCTAATTAAAAAAAAAATTTAATTTTATAAAATTTTTTATATATATAAATATTTTTATATATTTGTCATAATAATAAAAATATTTTAAAATTTCATTTTATTTTAATATATTTATATTTAAAATTTTCTCATATATAAAAACTACTTT
>NW_023656376.1:2500-3593 GCF_015228065.2 Penaeus monodon
AAAAATCTGGCTCAAGGGGCAGGCAATGTGTAGATGCCTTCACATGAAAATCTAGCTGTAGGCCAGGTGACGTGAACCTGCCATCATGAGCACTGCAACTGAAGGCCAAGGTTGATGGAAAAGACTTGCCACGAGTGCACAAACCTATTGGGGGGTTTATTTTACTCTTTTGGGCGTTTTTCATTATTCCCATCGATATATGAGTGTGGAATGAAATGCCCATGAGCAGTGACTGGAAGAGCTCCGGCCCCATGGAGGACGTCATTTCCACACTAAGCATTGTATTCCTGGCACCACAAGCAGCGACACAAGTTGTTTTACAGAAAATTTAATATTACGTGAAAAAAAAAAGAATAATAATAATTAAAATAAATAAATAAATAAAAAGATAAAAGTAACATAGTGTTATATAGTTTATTTTTTTGCACTGAGTTGTAGACTACCTAGCGAGGTGATTGGCATCCGTGAAAATAAAAAAACAAAAAAAAGTATTACCATCTGGATATGCAAATCAAATGGCAAATATGGACATCGGAAAATGAAAAAAAGTTAAAAATGCTTACGCGTAAAAAGAGTAAATGACTTTGCAAATAGGAGGCAAAGAGTCTTGCCACTGCACACACGTGTTCACTGCACACAACCTACAAACAGCCAACTTGCAGAGCAGCCACTCACTTAACCCTAATACCCAGATCAATGGGTTAAAGATAAAGATGAAGGAGTTACTACTGCCATTTACTTTACCTTAATGGGATTTACAGAGACTGGGCTCCTTCCAGCACTGGTTCCACATCCATGTCTAGTGGAAACGTGGAGTACTCAGGAAGAGCATCGCGCAGGTAGAGAGTTCCTCGTCCAAGCGCTTTTCTAATCTGGAGGACTTCAACACTTTGAAGAAGTGGAGAGTACATTTCATACAAAATTTCCACCCCTGAATTAGAATAAATAAAAATTGGTTAGATATTGTTGCATATACACTGCAAGTTCTGCAAAAAAAAACATGATCTTCTCTATGTTCAACAGTATTAAAAAAGTAGACCATTAATCTGAGAAATTCAGTTTTAATAAAGGCATTAAAGAAAAAAATTTTCTT
>NW_023656377.1:0-3593 GCF_015228065.2 Penaeus monodon
TATTTTTTTTTTTATTTTCCTTTTTTTTTTTTTTTTTTTTTTTTCCTTTTTATTTTTAATTTAATTCTTTTTTTTTTTTTTTTTTTTTTTAAAATTTTTATTTTTTTTTTTTTTATATTTTTTTTATTTTTTTATATTATTTATATTATAATTCATTTGGTGTGTGTGTGCGAGAAGAGAGCAGGGAGAGAAAGATTACCATAAAAAGGATCCCCGGGACTCTCGCTGGGCAGGGAAATGGGGCCCACGCGGCTCAAACTGAACCCACTTAAAAAAAAAAAAAAAAAAAAAAAAAAAAAAAAATTTAATATTTATTATATATTTTAAAATATATATTAATTTTATTATAAACCTATAATTTTATATATATAAATATTAATTTTTAAAATTTTCTTTTTTTTTTTATTTTTATAATTTTTATTTTTTTTTTTTTTTATTAATTTTTTTTATTTATTTTTTATTTTTTATTTTTTTTTTTTTATTTTTTTAATTTTTTTTTAAAATTAAAAACAATTTTATTATATTTTCTATATTCTATATCTATCTAATATTATAAATTTTTATTATAATATTAATATATATTAATATATTATATAAAATATTTAAATTACTTACTTGTGGTGTGTGTGTGCGTGTTTGATAAATTGATGATAGAAAATGTAGGTTTGCTTTAAAACTGATTTTTAATATCTATATATATTTATAATATATATAATATATATATAATATATATATATTATATATAATATTTTAAAATATATAATGTGTGGTTTTTGTGTGTTGGTGTGGGTTTTTGTGTGTGTGTTGGTGTTGTGTATTGTTGCAGTGTGTGCGTGTGGTGTGTGTGTTGTTGTGGGGTGTGCATGTATTCACCACAAACATACACACACACGATATATTTCATATCTGTCTATCTAACACACAACCCCAACACACACCCCCACACAACACCACACACACACACACACACACCACACACAAAAAAAAATATTTTTATATAATTATATAATATATAAATATTTATATATAAAAAATTTTATATAAAATATTATATATTTTTGTTAGTGTGAGTGTGTGTTGTGTGTTGTGGTGTATTTTTATTTCCCTATAATACTAGTGGTTTTTGGGGGGGGAAAATGTAAAATAGATAGATAGATAATGCCGAACTTATGTATATATTTGTTTTTTATATATATAATTATATATATAATTATATATATATTTATATTATAATATATTATATTTATAATAAATAGATAATATAAAATAATTTAAATATTTTTTAATATAATATAATATATTATATATATAATATTTTATATATAATTTATATATATATATTATTATATAAAAATTTTATATATATATATTATATAAAAAAAACACCACCACACACACACCCCAACCCCCCACACAACATTTATATTATATATAATATATATATAATATATAATATATATATTTTAATATTATAAAATATATATTATATATAAAAATTTATATATTATATATATATATATAAAATTAAAATATAAAAAATAAAAATTTAATTATATATATTTTTAAATTTTAATATGTATAATTTTATATTTTAATTATTTTTTTTAGTATATATATATATAATATATATTATATATATATATATTATATATATATTATATATATATAAATTTTGTGTTGTGTTGCGTGTGTGTTTTTGTGTGTGGTGTGTTATTATATATATATTATATATATATATATTTTATATATATATAATATATATATTATATTATTATTGTGGGGTTGGGTTGTGGGTTGTTGTTTTATGTATTATATTATATATTATATATATTATATATATTATTATTATTATATATTATTAATTATTAATAATTATATATAAAATACCTATTAGTTACATACATTATCTATATATCAGATATGTACATATATTATTATATAATATATATATAATATATATTATATATATTATATATTATAAAAATAATTAATATATGCTGCGTGCGTGTGTGTGGGGGGTGTGCGTGGTGTGTGTGTGTGTGTTTGTGTTAACATTAATTTTTAATATTGTATACAAAACATAAAATTAAATATAAAATATATATATAAAATTTTAATTATATATTTTTTTTTTTTTTAAAAAAATATTTTATTAAATTTAAATTTTATATTTTTTATTTAATATATATATATGTATTTTGCTTTTTATTTTTTCGCAAAAGAAAACTACAAAAAGCAATATTTCCAATGATTTCACCTGAAACCTACCAACTTTTGCACACGAAAGCTACTCGAAAAAAATTTGGGCCGAACGACTCTTCGCTAAAAGAACGCTCGACTGAAGAGGGGCAATTAAATTAAGGAATGACGCTCCTTCCCTGATTTTGGTGTTGGGAAAGGTTGCCTGGGGGTTTTCCAAAGTTCAAAGGGGGGGTTTTGTTTTGACTTTAAATTTTTTTTATTAAAAAATTATTTATATTCCGTTCCCTGTTTTCATTGCTGGGAGGGGTTACAGGATGAATTCCCAGGCCAAAAGTATTTTCCCTTTTTATGTATAGGTAGCAGGGTTGGTATTAGTTCCCGCACAAAACATATGAAAACTGCAATTTATTTAAATTTCCGTATATGTGTAATATTATAAAACAAAAAAATAATTTTAATTTTTTATATTTTTAAAATAAATATATATTATTAATATATTTTATAATATATTATAATTATATTATATAATTATATAAATTGGTTTTAATTTAAAATAGTGTAATAAATTGTGATTTATTTTGTTTTTTAGTTTTTTTTTAATTCTTTTTTTTTTAAATTTTTAAAAAAAAATTTTTTTTTTTGGTTGTTTTGGGTGTGTGTGTTGTGTTGTTTTTTGGAGTTATTGTTTTTTTTTTTTCCTTTTTTTTATATATATATATATATATATATATATATATATATATATATATATTATATTTTTTTTTTTGTTTTTTGTTTTTATTTATTTTCTTTTTTTTATATTTTTTTTAAATATAATATATAATTAATAATAATTTACAATATAATTTAATAAAATAACAAATATTAAAAAAAAAAAAAATAATATAAAATATATAAATAATATTAATATAATAATATATAAATTTTAATTTAAAAAATAATTTTTATATAATATTATATTTATATATATATATATATATTATATTATATAATATTTTTTAAATTTTTTTATATATAATACTATATTGTAATTATAATATATATTTATTTATATATAATAATATATATATTAAAAATTTATCTAAGAAAATATTAATAATTTTTATATAATTTTTTTCCCCTAATTTTACTAATTTTTATATTTATATTGATTATATATAAATAAATAAATAATCTTATTATATATATAATTTATATATATTTATATATATTATATATCTATATATTTATTATATTATATTTTTAATATTTATATATTTTTTTTTTTTTTTTTTTTTTTAAAAAAAAAAAAAAAAAAAAAAAATAAATTTATTATATTATTATATTTTATTAATATATAAAATTATTTTATTTTAATTTCAAATAAATTAAAAAAAATAATAATTAAAAAA
>NW_023656378.1:0-3591 GCF_015228065.2 Penaeus monodon
TGTGGGGATGGGGGGGGTGTATACTAATAAAAACATAATAAATTAGTGAATATATATTAATTTTATATATATATTATATATATATATTATATATATTTAAAAATATATATATGGTTTTTGTTGTGTGTGTGGTGTGTGTATTTAATTGTTAATATATGTATAATAAATATATATATTATTAATAATAATTATAATTATATAAAATATAATATATATATATATATCAACCACACACCACACACTGGGTTTTGTTCATTATATCATTTACAGCACACAACAACACGCACACACTCACACCCCATTATTGTTATGTTAATTTATATACTTTTTATATATATATATATTAAAATTATATATATATATTAAAATATATTATTATATTATAATATTTATTATATTATGTATTTTTATATTTATACATATGTATATATATGTTTTGTATATCATATATATATATATTCATATATATATATATTTATTTATTAAAATATATATATATATTTATAATGGCCAAAACCCCACCCACCACAACACAACACACCACACACACACACACCACACACACACACACACACAACACACACACACACACCACAAGACACCACACACACACACCACACACACACTTTTGTTTTTGTTCATAATATATAAATATATATCACACACACACACACCACACACACCCACACACACACACCCCACCAAATTATATAATATAATATTATAAAATTTTAATATATAATATACTATTTGTGGTGTGTGGTGGTGTGTGTGTTGTGTGTGTGTGTGTGTGTGTGTGTTTGTGTGTGTGTGGTGTGTGTGTTGTGTGTGTGTGTGTTGTGTTGTTATATATAATATATAAATAATATTATTATTAAAAATGTATATATATTATATATAATAACATATATCATAATTATATATATATATATATTTTTATATTATATTAAATTGAACACACACACACCCCACACACACACAACACAAAACACCACAAAAAATATATATATATTTTATATATATAATTATATATATAATATTTTATTATAATATTTTATATTATATATAAAATATTATATAATATAATATATATAATATATATTGGGTGTGTGTGTGTGTGTGTGTGGGGTGTGTGTGTTTTTGTGTGTGTTTTTGTGTGTGTGTGTGGTATTGTTATATATTTTATTATTATTATAATATATATTAACCCCTTTTCAATAAATATTTATATATTATATATTTAAAATTATATATAATATTTTTAAAACCCACACCACAAAAACCCCACACACACACCAAAACAACACACCCAAAAAAACACACACACACACACACACAAATATATTTATATATATAATATATATAATATATTATATATATTAAATATATGTATATTATAAATATATATATAAAAATTTAAAAAAATTATTATATATTTGTGTGTGTTGTGGTGTGTGTGGTGTGTTTTTGTGTTTGTGTTTCATATAAAATTAAAATTTATAATATATTTTTAAAATATTTGTTATATGTATTTATATATATATAATACATATAAAATTTTAATTATAATATATTTTATATATTATAAAACCACACATCACACCCACCACACACACACACACACACACCCCCACACACCACAACACACACCCCCCACACACCCCCACACACCCCCACACACACACACACATATGTATATATATATTAAATTTTATTATATTAAAATATATAATTAAATATATGTGTTTTGTGGGTGTTGGGGTGTGTGTGTTGGGTTGTGTGTGGTATATATATTTTTTATTATATGAACATAAACAAAATTGGTGTTTTGGGGGTTTTGGGTGTGGTGTGTGTGTGTGTTTGTGTGTGTTGTGTGTGTGTGTGTGTGTGGGGGTGTGTTGTGGGTTGTGTGTGTTTTGTTGTGTGTGTGTGTGTGTGTGCTATATATTATATTATTATAATATATATTATATTAAATTATATTATATGTTATTTTATTATGGGTTTTACATACACACATATATTACATATGTTAAATATATACTCATTAATAAAAATATATATTATATATATATTATTTTTTATATATATTAATATATATTTATATTTTTTAAATGTATATACTATTACATATAATTAATTTTGTGTGTATTGTGGCGTGGTTGTTGCGTGTATATATGTTATAATTGAACACACCACAGTGTGTTGGGTGGTGTTGTATTTTATATATATAATTTATAATAATCTATTAATTTAAAATATATAAATATATATATTATCAAATTTTATACATAAAAAATACCCCCACACACACCCCCCAACACCATATATATATTATTTATATATATCTTTATATATATATATATTATATTATATTATTACAAATTTTCATGTTTTTGTTGTTACCCCACACCCCCCCCAAAACCCCCCAAACCGGGGGTGTGTGGGGGGTTTTTGTGGGGGGGGGGGGGTTTTGGGTGTGGGTGTGTGTAGATGTGGGGTTTGGTGTGGTGTGTGTGGGGTTGTGTGTGTTGTGTGTGTTGTGGGGGTTTTTGGGGTGTGTGGTGTTTTGGGGTGTGGGGTGTGTCGTGTTTAAAACTTAAATGCAAAGTTTAAATTTTTTTTTTCTTTTTTTTCAGACAAAAAAAAAAAACTGGATCGTGACGAAGGGGGATGCGCTATGGCAACGGTAAGAAAAAAAAATTATATTATAATATATATTATATATATATATTATTTTAATAAAATTATTCATTAATATATTAAGGTGGGATAAAAACATACACACTTTAAAAAATTTAAAGTGAAATTTTTATAACACACATATGGGAAGGGCAAGCGAAAATGATAATATATAGATCGATATAGTTAAAAGACAGATATATTCAAAATGATAAGTAGTTTATTTCATAGATAAGGGGGTAATAAATACAGACTGCAAATTAATTCAAATTTAAATATATACCTGCATTCACCACACACACACACACCACACCACACCACACACACACACACACACACATGTAGTCCTGCATGATGGCTCAAAAAAAAACTGAAACCCAAACCCAAAAACCTACTAGGTTAAGATGTTCCTTCAAGGATAAATCCATTTTTTTATTAATGACACCTATTACTTCTTAATTTATTCCCGCTTCCCCAGGGATAACACCGCCGAGATCCTGCTTCCAAAAACAAATGAAAGGGCCTTCAAAAAAAGTTTTGGGGGACTTTGCGTGGAAATTTTTTATACAACCCAAAATGGTCGTCAAACTTAAAAACCCCGAAGTACATCTGCTGTAACTGACTTATTTCTTTTTTACCTTTCCTTTTTTGTTAGTCTAAAAGGTGTATATAGAATCATATACATCGGTTTCGAGCCTTTTTCCAGTCTCAAATCTAACACAGAACAAATGCAATCAGCTTTTATTTCGTAAACGTACCGGGGGGGAAATTTTCCCAAAAAAGGGGGGAAAAAAAAATTCCCCAAAAAAATTTTTTATGTTGTTTAGGGTTTTTTTTTTTTGGGAAAATTTTTAATTTTGAAAAAATATTTTTTCCCCTTTTCGCAAAAAAAAAAAAAAAAGGGTTTTA
>NW_023656381.1:0-2500 GCF_015228065.2 Penaeus monodon
TGGTTTTTATAAGATTCGAACCATCGGCGGTTGTTTTTGATCCTAAAAAAACCCACCATACAATGGGAAGAAATTTACGTGGTTATCTTCGTATCATAGTCATGCCGCTCACCATGGGAAGTGTCACAGGCCCCAACGCGGGAACTATCAATAGCCCCTCCATTTCTGAGGGTTACAGCGCACTGAAAATTGATCGCTAGCTTCGTATCCGCCGCCCATTCGAAAAACCCATATCACTTATTATTTTTTTTTTTTGTATTCCAAAACCCTAACACTTAGATACATTATTTTCCCTGTTGACTCCGTGGTCCTTACCCAAAAAAAAACATGATCATCGAGTGTTTTTCCTGACATGCAATTTTTGAAACAAATATATACCTCTATTTCACACAAAGAGTCAACAGAATAAACGTTAAAGTAAATTAATATGCTCGCCAAAATTTACAATTCTAATCAAAAAAATTGAGAAAGCCTTCAAAATAGTTCTGACTACTGTTTGGGAAACCACATTGCACACCACACACACACACACCACTCATCGCTTTGCAAAGCTGTGAAGCTTTCCAAATGGCTTAAAATTCGGCCCCAAAATTTTTTTTTTGTCATCTTTCTCTTTGTTACATCCCACTGCTTTCCTTGCGAAAAACTATAGAAGTAATGCTTGAAGATTTATATTACTATCCATCGCAGTTAGTTCTACATTAAGTTCGAATCTCATGCAACTTGATTCCAGTTGTTTACTTGTATTTACTTGTCCCCCCTTTTTTCCTGTAATATAATCAAACAAATCAAGACACAAACCTATCCTTGTTATTTTGGACTTCGAATAATGTTAGATTTATAGCGGATATAGAATGATTTTAAAAGATATTCATCCCCCCCGAAGGGCAATACCACATTATATTTAACCCCGGACAAATCTTTCTTACCATGTCGTTTCAGAACCGCTAATTATTTACTATTTAACCCCATACAGAGTTGGAAATTGTTTAATTTAGAAAGAAAACATTTTATGCGTCTTCTTTTAAAATAAATTAAATAATAATTTTTAAAAATCCTACAAAAGCGCGCTTTTGATAGGGTGCTGGAATTGTAATCCAACTTTTGTTTTCCCAAGTAGGCTTCCAAACAGTTTCAGTAATGTTTCTGTAAAAAGGGGTTTAAAAAGTTTTGAGGAATGTTTAACAAAATTTTTATCAAAGTGGGCAGGGGTTCGGAATTATTGTACACATAAAAGGCCTTTTACTACTTTTAAATGTAATATCACGGTGGGCTGGTTGATTTAATAACATGAATTTGATAACAAGGTTTCCAAAACTGGGATTACGGGGCGGCCCACTGCTTTTTTCCGTGATGCCTTAATGGATTCATGCAGATAATGGGACCCATTTTTTTTTTTAAAAGCGTTCATATTGAATATTTCACAACGCGGCGCGCGCGCGCACACACACACACACACAAAACACAACACACCCACACCACAAACACCCCCCACACCACACACACCAAACACCAACACACACACCAACACACACACACACACACCCACACACACACGCACACACCACACACCCCCACCACAACACACACAAACCACACACAACCCAATTTCCAACACACACACCACGCACACACACACAGGTGAAAGGTCATTAATTACCAAAACCAAGTGAAACTCAGTGAAAGTTAATACTCATTTTCCTTTTTTTTTACTCGTTACATTACGCAATTAGCCCATTTTTAAAATTTGTAATACCAATAATTTCCCTTCCAACACACAATCCATAAGTAACCGTTAAAAACAACAAATTTAAAAATTATTTTCACCTCCCAATAATAACACAGATGCTCAAAGTTCAGTTACTTATCATCCTTTTACTATTGGGCGGGAAAAAAAGAATAAAAATCCCGCATGTTTGAATTTCTTTTGACAGGGAAAATTAATTGGATTTATTTAATTCATTAAAAATTATTATCAATTATTATTATTATTACTATTTTTTATTATTATTTAATTATTATTATTATTATTATTATTATTTATTTAAATTATTATTTTATTATTATTATTATTATTTTAATCATTTATTATTATTTTATTATTTTATTATATTTTTATTTAGATCTGGAAACGCCCTCCCACTTAGGTCGTAGTCTTTCCACTGGGTACGCTTAGACCCCTGAAGTGATAAGCTCTAGAAAGGACTGATGTAAAGGCAACAGAGGGAGGAAGCCCTGAATTACCTCCGCTTTGCTTTGGCAGGGGCCGATGTTTAAAAAAAATTTGGGAATTTTTGCTCAGTATTCCAATTTTCTTTTACGCGTTCTTGATCTTTTTTGGTTTGAATGGAGTTTCTGTTCCCTAAAGGATAATATAATCATTTATTAAAAAAAAGTAAAGGCGTTATTTGTAACGCCGTTATTAAGTAACGGTGTTACTGTATAAAATATAGAATATACTATATATATATGTAAAATAATATTATATAGAAAATATATA
>NW_023656382.1:0-3586 GCF_015228065.2 Penaeus monodon
AGCAAAATATATTCTATAACTCCAATAATTGCAATAATATGATAACAATTGCATAATGATATAAATTGCATAATGATGATATGATGATGATAATGATGATAATGATGATGATAACGATATTAATGATGATAATCATGATAATGATATAATAACAGGAATTGTGTCCATATATAATATAAAAAAGGTATAAGAAAAACATTCCCAAAAGTCGAAAAGCGGCAAAATCTAGCGAAATATAGCTTTTGAGAGTATACTCCAAATGACGTTTTTTTCGATTTCTTTGGTGATTTCGGCAATATTAGGAAATATGATATAATTACCAGAATTGTATTATTCATAACAATAAGGTGATAAAAGTGAGAATAAAGAGAATTTTGATAACATTGAATATTATTAAAATTATTATTATTATTATTATTATTTTATTATTATTATTATTATTATTATTATTATTATTACTATAATCTAATTATTAGTATTATTGCCAAAAAATCTATTATATCTGTAATAATACAATAATAATAATAAGTATAAGTATAATAAAAAATGCTAGTGGTTCTAATATTGTTATTAGTAATAGTATTGTTATTATCATCATTATTATTATTTGTACTGTAGTATAATTGCAAAAATATTATTATAACAGTAATAATTACAGTAATACGATACTAATTAAGATAATGATATAATAATAATTATAAATCGTTATTATTGTTATTTTTTGTTATTACTATTATTATTGTTGGGGTTTATTAGTATTATTGCAAAAATATTTTACTATAACTCCAATAATTGCAATAATAATGATAACAATTGCAATAATGATGATAATAATTGCAATAATGATGATAATGATGATGATAATGATGATAATGTTTGATGATAACGATAATAATGATGATAATCATGATAATGATGATGATAATAACAGGAATTGTGTCCATATATAATATAAAAAAGGTATAAGAAAAACATTCCCAAAAGTCGAAAAAGCGGCAAAATCCCCTTTTGGAGAGTGAAGACATCCAAATCAACAAAGTTTGTTCGATTTCTTTGGGTGATTCGGCATTTTTAGGGTAATAATGATAATAATTAACCAGAATTGTATTAATCATACAATAGTGATGATAAAAGTGAGAATAAAGAGAATTTTGATAACATTTGGAATATTATTAAATTATTATTATTATTATTATTTATTAATTATTATTAATTATTATTATTAGTATTTATTATTTATTATTTATTTTTATTATTTATTTATTTACTAATTATCTTAATTATTAGTATTATTGCCAAAAATCTATTATTCTGTAATATAACAATAATAATAATATGTATAAGTATATATAATAATGCTAGTGGGTTATAATATTTGTTTTATTAGTATTATTATTGTTATTTATCACATTATTATTCTTTTGTACTGGTAGTATAATTACAAAAATAATTATCAGAACATAATAATTACAGTAATAACGATACTAAAATTAGATAATGATATAAATAATAATTATAAAATCGTTATATATTGTTATTATTATTGTGTATTACTATTATTATTGTTGTGGTTATAATTATTATTGCAAAAATTATATACTATAACTCCAATAATTGCAATAATAATGATCAATTGCAAATAATGATCAGATAATAATTGCATAATGATTATAATGAATGATGATAATGATGATAATGATGATGATACCGTAATAATGAGATAGATCCATGATAAATCATGATGATAATAACAGGATTGTGTCCATATATAATCAAAAAAGGTATAAGAAAAATATTCCCAAAAGTCCGAAAAAGCGCAAAATCTAGCGAAATATAGCATTTTGAGAGTAATAACTCCCAAAATGAGTTTTTTTTTCGATTTCTTTGGTGTTTCGGCAATTATTAGGGTATAATGATAATAATACCCAGAATTGTATTAATCATACCATAATGATATAAAAGTGAGAATGAAGAGAATTTTGATAACATTTGAATATTTTAAAACATTATTATTATTATTATTTATATTTATTATTATTATTATTATTATTATTATTATTATTTTATTATTATTATCATTATTATTATTATTAATTCCTATTAACTTAATTATTACTATTATTGCCAAAAAATCTATTATATCTGTAATAATAACAATCCTAATAATAAGTATAAGTATCAATAATAATATGCTATGCTAGTGGTTATAATATTGTTATTAATTATTATTATTGTTAGTATCATCATTATTAATTATTTTACTGGTATCATAAATTGCAAAAAATATTATTATAACAGATAATTACAGTAATAACGATACTAAATTAAGATCAATGATATAAATAATAATTATAAAATCGTTATTATTGTTATTATTATTGTTATTACTATTATTATTGTTGTGGTTATTAGTATTATTGCAAAAATATATACTATAACTCCAATAATTGCAATAATAATGATAACAATTGCAATAATGATGATAATAATTGCAATAATAATGATAATGATGATGATAATGATGATAATGATGATGATAACGATAATAATGATGATAATCATGATAATGATGATGATAATAACAGGAATTGTGTCCATATATAATATAAAAAAGGTATAAGAAAAACATTCCCAAAAGTCGAAAAAGCGGCAAAATCTAGCGAAATATAGCCTTTTGAGAGTATACTCCAAAATGACGTTTTTCGATTTCTTGGTGATTTCGGCAATTATTAGGGTAATAATGATAATAATTACCAGAATTGTATTAATCATAACAATAATGATGATAAAAGTGAGAATAAAGAGAATTTTGATAACATTTGAATGTTATTAAAATTATTATTATTATTATTATTATTATTATTATTATTATATTTATTATTATATTATTACTTAATATTTTATTAGTATTATTGCCAAAAATTATTATATCGTAATAATAACAATAATAATAATTTAAAAAGTATAAGTTAATAAAATAGCTAGTGGTTATAAATTGTTATTTGTATTATATTGTTATTATCACATTATTTTATTTTTACTGGAGTATTAATTGCAAAATATTATTATAACAGTAATAATTACAGTAATAACGATAACTAATTAATAATGATATAAAATAAAATTATAAAATCGTTATTAGTTATTATTATTTTTATACTATATTTTTGTGGGTTATTAGTATTATTGCAAAAAAATATACTATAACTCCAATAATGCAATAATAAAGATAACAATTGCCAAAATGATGATAAAATGCCAATAATGATGATAATGATGAGATAATGAGATATGATGTGATAACGATAATAATGATGATAATCATGATAATGATGATGATGATAATAAAGGAATTGTGTCATATATAATAAAAAAAGGTATAAGAAAAACATTCCCAAAAGTCGAAAAAGCGGCAAAAAATTTCGAAATATAGTTTTAGAGATACTCCAAAAGAGTTTTCGATTTCTTGTGATTGGCAATTTAGGGTAATAATGATATAATACCGAATTGTATTATCATAAATAATAATGAAAATGAGAATAAGAGAATTTGAAACATTTGAATGATTTATTAATAATTATTTATT
>NW_023656384.1:0-3584 GCF_015228065.2 Penaeus monodon
TTTATCACTTGATATAAAATTTTTTGCTTTGATTTTTAAATTTGTTTTTTTGTTATTTATAAGATACTATTGACAGATTTTTAAAGTTTTAAAAATTTTTAAAATTTCTGTTTAACAAGGTATTCGCCGCTAATGACCTTAGCTGTTGACGCGGCAGATAATTTTAAATAATCAATCAATCAATCGCCACTTGCCGTTTCCCTTCGTGGTGTTCTGGGACGCTGTGGTGTTTGGTGCCTCTTGGAGCTGTTCAGTGTTCACGACCCTGTGTATAGCACGCCGTCTGCCTAGCCTGCCTTTTGTTGGTGGCAGACAGACGAGGCGGTCGGCGTAACAATATATATATATATATATATATATATGTATACATATATATATATATATATATATATATATATATATATATATATATATATATACTATATATATATATATATATATAATTATATATATATATATAATGTATACATATATATATACATATATATATATATATATATATTTTATATATATATATATATATAATATATATATATAAAATATATATATATTATATATTTATATATATTTTATATATGTATATTTTATTATATATATATATTTTATATATATATTAATATATATATATAAAATATTATATTATTAACAATATATATGTATACATATATATATATATATATATATATATATATATATATATATATATTTATATATATATATGTGTGTGTGTGTGTGTGTGTGTAAAATGTATATACACTATATATATATAATATATTTTATATATATATATATATATATGTATATATATATTATATATATTAATATGTACATATATATATATATATATATATATATATTATATTATATTTTATATATATATATATAATTAATAGGCTTTCTAATAATAGTCTCCTAGTTGGTAGACAACCGTTCCTTCTCATTTATAAAAAATATGTATACATATTTATATAAATAAATAAATAATAAATATATAATATATAGGTTTTCTTTCAAACAATAAATCTCCTGGTTTGGTGTATATATATAAAATATATATATATATATATATATATATATATATATATATACATATATATATATATATATATATATATATATATAATAGTGGTTTTTAATAATAGTCTCCTAGTTGGTAGACAACCGTTCCTTCTCATTTATATCATTATGTATACATATTTATATAAATAAGTTTATATATATATATATATATATATATATATATATATATGTATATATATATATATAGGTGTGTGCTTCATGCACAAGGTGATGTGAAGCAATGGTAGTGTTAAGTGCTTGCATGCTTTATCGCTTGCAGTTGCCACCACTGGATAGCCTAGTGTGAACCGCAGCTATTCATAAGCCTCCTCTGCCAGTTCACAGCCTCTCCATCATCGAGACTTCTGCAGTGCTTCCTCATGTCCACCCAAGGTTACTGCTCACCTTGTGGTCCCCGGCTAAACTGTGGGGGATTTCAGAGCAGCAGGAGGCCCCCTTAGATATGAGCCATGGGCCACCAGTGTGTGGACAGGCCCTGGCTCTGAACCAACTCCTGCCCCTTAGCCATCCTAGGGTAATTTGGAGGCCCGGGGTAGGTGGGCCTTGCTAGCCCTCCACTCCCCAGATAACTCACCAGCAACTAACTTTATGAATGGATATGCCGGGGGGGAGGGGTGCTGCCCCACCCACCCAGCAAGCAAGGAGGGCTGTGGGTCTTGTTAGGAGGGCAAATGTCGGGGCACAGAATGGAACGGGAGTTACTTGTCCCACCTGGAGCTTGTAGGGAACCCCACAGACGGACGGGTGCCCAACAACTTGCCGACCCCATTTATTGTCGGTGCGAGCAGCAGAGGTGGCATGCACCTGGAGAGACCGCCCGAGGCTTAACCTCAGGCAAGGTTTCTTTGGAGCTGTCAGGCAGGGCTCCAGGGGCCTCAACGGTGACAGCTCCAGCTGCCACCACATCCTCAGGGGCCTCTGCTGTTAGGCAGAGTGCCCCTGAAACAAAGGCTCAGGTCTGTCCTTTGTCAAGGCAAAGAAATCCTGAGCCTGTCAAAAGGAAGCCTGTGAAAACTAGGTCCAGGAGTAAACAACTCATCAAAAGATTCTCCCAAGATCCTGGAAAGGGACAGCCTAAAGGTGCTGGGCAAACCTTGACCACAGGTGTTGCCAAACACCTTCCTGAAGAGGTAGTTTGGAGAACTGGATACCCTAATCCAATGGAACTGTCAGGGAATTCATGCAAAATTGGAAGAACTGCAACATCTGATAGCTTCATGTAACCCAGTTTGTGTATGCCTACAAGAGATTATGACCAGGGAAAATCAGCCGATTTCACTGAGAGGATTCCAAATTCAAGCCCATTATGGGACCTTTGGTAATGGACCTCGTGGAGGAGTAGCGGTACTGGTACATCAGGATATTCCCTTCCAGGCCATCCACCTGCAGACAACACTGCAGATGAAGGCTACCTTCCTCCACATAATCTCAACATAGATGATTTGGAAAATCTACTTGGGCAGTTACCACATCCATTTCTACTCTTGGGAGATTTCAATGGTCGGCATCACCTCTGGGGAGACACTTTGTGCGGCCCTCGAGGAAGGGCCTTGGAGTCCTTGTTCTTAAGAGTAGATGTAGTTTTACTGAACAGTGACACTCCCACACATTTCCAAATTCAAACTGGGACATTCTCCAATATAGACCTATCAATAGGCTCACCTGATTCACAGTTGAATTTCACTTGGTAGGTCATGGAAGACTTGCATGGAAGTGATCACTTTCCAATACTTTTGCAGGAGGTGAATGGTATTCCAGCCAATGGAGTGCAGAGATGGCGACTTGAACATGCGGACTGGAATCTTTTTAGATCAACTGTAGTATTGCAAGGATCTGTGAATGATTTCCAGTGTGTTCAAGATGCTGTTAATCATTTCACATCACAAATTCACCTTGCAGCAGAAGCGTCCATTCCAAAAAGTAGTGGGCATTACTGTCGACCTCCAGTACCATGGTGGTCTGACAACAAGCTGTCAGAGCAAGAAAAGCTGCATTAAGGCAGTTGAAACGACGTCCCAGCGATGTAACCTTGATCAGTTACAAAAAGACGCGACCCAAGGCCAGGCGAGTGCTAAAGGAGGCCAGGCGGACATCATGGAGACAGTATGTCTCCTCATTTAACTCTGGGACCCCCTTAGCATGGGTATGGGACAAGGTGCGTAAGATTGCTGGAAAGAGCACATCACTGTCACCACCTGCTTTGAAGATAGAAGGCATAATCATCACAGAAAAAAGATGTTGCTAATGAGCTAGCTAAATCCATGGCAGAGATCTCCTCTGGAGCATCTACAATGCCTGATTCTCCACTCTTTGGGCTGAACAGGAACGACACCCAGTGTCGTTTTTCAGTAGGACTGCAGCAGAACTTCTATACAACTTGCTATTTTTGCGCAAGGAGATGGACCCCCAGTGTTCGTTTTGTTTTCAAACTAAGGGCCTGCGCATAGATGGCTATCAAATGCGAATTTCTGTGCCCATACTCTCTTATCGGAAGCTCCAACCGT
>NW_023656385.1:5000-10000 GCF_015228065.2 Penaeus monodon
AAATATGTAGCAGGAGACATAAGAAAGGAACGAGGTCAAGTAGAAGAACCATGAGGCTGTATATGATATGTGGTGTATGTATAGATGCAATCTTGCAAGGTCCAGCTCCAATCTTTAATTAATACTGTCCCATCGGCTCAATACTTAATTTTTCCCGTCCTTTCAAGTTTCTGAGCTGGAGCTGTCGGCCACGTAGGATCAGTTCCTTGCCGTGTAAGTAAAAAATGCCAGAGGATGGAGGAAAGAAACGCCCCGTGGTGCAGTAGAACAACGAATGTATTTTTTTAGCCCGTACAAAAGGCCGCGGGAGGCCGTGACGTCACGCTCGTGACGTGGAACAGTTTTGATAAAATTCATATAATGACTATATAAATGGTTAACAATGGCTATGAAATGGCAATACAAATAATAGAATAGAACAAATGTCATTAAGAGCGGAAAACAATAGATAAAATACATAAAATAGTCAAAATACATAAAACGTACTTTATTTACACACCGACAATCGGCAAGCGCAACCGTACACACGCCCACGCAAACACCGCACGCAAGGCACGCAGACACGTGTCTTGACATGCGTATGCAGACAAGCAAGTATACAGCTCATACATATGCACCCACATATACATAGCGCCCGGACAGCGGGCGCACGCAATTCGACACGCGTTCACTCAATCACGCACACATACACTCATACCAACATACGTAAATATACCGACACATACATACACGTACTCGTACAAAGACTTGTGCTTTCACGCACACACACATGCTGTGCACGCAATGAGAGCGCATACACACACGGAACGCACAGAGCGAGCATCATCTAAAGGGGGGGGGGGGGGGGGGGGTTTGAGTCAGTATGTCACCTACAATATATATATACAAAATATTATATATGTATGTATATGTGTGTGGGTTTTACTTCAATGACGAGATTAGGAGGTCAACCACAGGGTAAACATGTGCCGAAAAACATTTCCGAAGGCAAAGAACCCCCGACAACCTAGCCCTCCAAAGGGGAGGCGGTGAGGGAGCCAAGGAAACTGCCAGCGAGTGAGGCGGGAAAAAAAGGGGTGGAAGGGTTGAGTTTTTCGATCACCGTACCCCCCTTCAAGCTATGGCAACGGGTAAGCGAGCCACCAGCCCCCTCACCCCCGAAATGCCCCGACCACGCCCCCCAGGCAGGGGCCAAAGACGGGCGCAAGAGTTCCCCGGGGGAAAACGAGCAGCGACAGTCTGCCAGCCGAACTGGGGGCAAGCAAGACGCCTACAACCAACAGACTTGCTCACATCAAAAAAGGGGCAGCCGAACCCGAAAACCCAATTTTATCTTTTCTCGAGGGAACAAAGAGATGACACAAAGCCAGTCGCAACTCAGCCCCGGGGAGACGGGATCTCGTCCCCCCTCATCTCCGCGGGGGACTGGAGGGGGTTGCTTCCCTAAATCATCAACGGGTCCGGGGAAATTTCCACTCTACCCCAAGTGGAAGGGGGGTCCCATAGTTCCCATCCCTAACCAAAAGGAGGGGGGGAAGTACCGCCCCATCTCTCTCCTCACGGGTCGGGCCAAGATGCCGAGAGGAGGTACTAAAACCGGCTCCAATGAAAAAATGGGAGCCCCACCGAACACCTCCAGGGGTTTCACCAGGGGCATGAGCACGGCCCACAGCAACCCACGCTTTTGAGACAATAAACACGGGCGCATCGTGGCAGTATTCCTTTGACCGGGGAAAAGGGCTTCAAAATTGGAAAGCCCTTTGCCATTCGGGAACCCCTGACCCAAAAAGGAATCAGAGTAAGCTCTTGGCTTGGATGGGTCTACTTTACGAATAAAACAGCCGAGTCAAATTCCAAGGCCCCCTATCACAGCCATGCCACTAAAAAAAGGGAACGCCACGGGGTGGGTTCTAGTCCAGCCCTTTTTAAACACAATGCCGTATCCCAACATAAACCCTCCCAGGGGGGTGCAAGACATCTCCTATGCAGACGATCTTGTATCATCTCCATGGAGCACCTCCCAAAAACAAACCCAGCGTTGTCTGGACTGGTATCCGGGAGTGTTGCAGGCAGGACTAAAGATCTCTGCAGCCAAAAACCAAAGGGCCCATGGTTTTGAGACGAGATTCAAGGCACAAGTCTGAAAATCCAGGAAGGGACTTGGAGTGGGTTCGGGAATCCCTGTACCTTGGGGGGAAGGATAGACCGGCCCCTCCCCTTTCTGCCAGGGGGGTCCAGTCCCTGCTTGACCAAAAAAGGCAAGACTGTCTGTCATGAGATAATGAGGGGAAGACGCATGGGGGGCCAGCACAGAGTCTAAGATCATTTAGTACATGCTGTAGGCCCATTGTAGACATGCCTCCCCGCTCGATTGGCATCAAAAGAAAATATAAAGACCGTTTGGAGACAGTCCAAAACGAAGCCGCCAGGGTCATTTGGGCCCCCCAAAGGGTGGGCAAAGGCCCCAAACCCTCCTAGTGGAGACAAACCTTCCCCCCTTGGGGCCTCACGAATTGATCAAACGGCACCAATTTCTTATAAAAGGTCATCCGGGCCCCCAGGAACACAAGCCTAAGACCAAAATAGTCAGACCCTAGAACAAGAAAACAGCTTTTTGCAAACAACTCCTGGCGTCTCACCACCGGGGGTGCTAATACGCCATCAGCTCAAAGAACCACTACGGGCCAAGGGATGGCCCCCACACCCTGACTTTTTCGAAGCCCCGCCGTGGGCCAAAACCCGATAGAAATTCTCGGTTGGGGATGGCAAGCAAAAAGACGAAATTGTACGCCTAGAAAAAGGCGAAACCCAGAGGGTCTTTGCAACCATCACCCCTCCGGGGAGCCTAACAATTACAAAACGGATGGGTTTCAAAATCCTTTGACCCCATGCAGGCCCCGGCTTTGCCCAAGGGATGCCCCCCAATATCCAGAGGGTAACAGACAAGCCCCCCGCTACGGCAAGGGGGTTTTGCATCATGGGAGCACTGCCGCGTCCAAGAAAAGGCACGTGGTCATCACACAGACCCCAAAGGGAGCCGTCGACTGTTTCAGCAGCGCCACCCATGACAAATTCCCCTCCTGAAAACCTGGGCACAATAACACAAAGGATTTTTGCTCAGGGTAAAGAATTTATATAAACTGGGTTCCCAGCCTAGGGGGATCAGGGCAATGAGCTTGCTGACAGATACCCGAAATCGGCCGGGGTAGCCCCCAAATCCCATGAAAATACATCAGAGCCGAATTTTACTTAGGAGGAATGTACGGTGGCGGCCAACCCCCTTCCCCCTGCGCTTCACGAGAGGAAAAAAGACTTTCCCCTCGGCCAGCGGGTACTCAGATGCCACAGGTATGAACACGGCACTCTCTAAAAATAAAAAAAAGGGGTCCGAAGTCTTTTCCACGAAGCCCCTGGGTTTCCCCACTGTGCAGGGGCAAAATCATACAAACCTAGAACGTGAAGAGGGGGGGTGTTGCATGCTGCGGCGAGCAAAACGCCACACTGATACACTATTTTGGGGAGAATTGCTTTGACACGCAATTCCCAAGAAAACCCCACAGAACACAGCGTCGTGTGGTAAAAAGATTTTTGCGGATGCTACACCACGGTAAAGGAGCGCCTGCTGGGAATCCCAAACCCCCACGGGAAGCACCGAGTGTCGACCAACAAATGAACAGCCTAAAAAAACTGACACAGGCCGGGCCATAAGGAAAGGCCCCGGGGGAAGCCAGAAATTCGCAAATCTCAAGCAAGCAAAGAAGAAGAAAATGTGTGTGAGTGTGTGTGTGTGTGTGTTGTGTGTGTGTGTTGTGTGGGTGGGTTTTGGGGGTGTGTTGGTGTGGTTTTGGTGTGTTTTTTGTTGAGTGTGGGTGGTGTGTGGTTTTTGTTGGGTTTTTTTGTGGGTGTTGTGTGTGTGTGTGTTGTGTGTGTGGTACAGTCAAAAAAAACCCATCGTTTTCATTATTTGGTCAATAAGACCTGAGCGCAACCGTGTTGCGGGGGGGGTAGTGCTGCCATATGACGATCTTATTATAAGCATAAATTTAAAATGTGGACTGTAGAAAATATTTACACTTTGATACGCCCCCGTTTTTACGCATCCCAAATGAATACACATTAGATAGTCTTTTTCGCCTGTTCTCTTTAACTTAACGTTTCCATCACTTCCTTAGCTCTAAACAACTGCGGAAAAATTGAACTTTAACGAAAATGTATCCAAAAATGGGGTGACAGAGGATACAATTCCGTTTAAGTTTTTATTTTAAAAAATTTTTACATCATAGTTAACTTATCAAAATAAAAATGATTTTACTTTTTACCCTTACACTGAGATGGCAAGCTTTGCTGAGGGTAGTGTTTTTTTTTTTTTTTCTTTCTTTCTTTTTTTCTTTCTTTCTTTCTTTTCTTTCTTCTTTTTGAGAAGAGAGAGAGAGAACCAGTTTTTCAGTAAAAAACAATTTTTTTTCTTAATTTTTTGATTTTTAAAAAGATATAACTTTTGATATAATTTCCTCAATTGGATTTTTACCTGTTGTAGTATTCGTAAAAATTTTCAACAAATCACAGTCATCGCTAGAGGCCGACCCCTACCCACGGAATAGTACAAATACACAATGCTCCGATTGAAATTGTCCTCTCCCGGCTACGATACGATTGGGAAAAATGGCATATTTTAAAGCTGTTTAGGTTTAAGAGGAGCATTACCTCCCAGCAAAACTTCCTTTTTGATAGGAAGTTCAAGTGCGGGTGGGGAAAAAACGTCTCTAACAGGAAAATCACTGGAAGGGCCCACAAGGGGGTGTCTCAAGTTTGGGCTCATTTAGCATTTTCTTAAAGACATCGTAAAAGTGTTCCCAAATGTTTTTTCCATAGCTGTTGAGGAAGACCTACATTTTAGGAGGAAGCTTTCAGGAGTGCAATGACATACAGACTGCAGTAAATCAAGTGGTGCAGTGGCAACATACCATGGTTCAAATTTCTTCGGGTAAAACATGGCTATG
>NW_023656385.1:25000-27500 GCF_015228065.2 Penaeus monodon
TATGCATCCAAGTTTCAACGGTCTCCACTACCCCGTCTTTAACCCTGACACAGGTTGACACAGGTTGCCAAACTCACAACCACCATTGACAGCTCGCAGCCCACCGCCTCCCAGGTTCCGCCTCCGCAACCCCGCATCGCCCCGTGCCAACCGTGACCGCGGACGAGACTACTTGCCTCAGCACCGTCAAAGCTACAGCCGCCGCCGGTCCCCAACTCCAGGTAGCTACTGTTTTTTCATTATAGATTTGGCACCCGGGCACGTCAGTGTGAGTCCCCCTGTTCCTGGTCGGGAAACGGGCACCGCAGAAACTAACAGCGCCGATCTCCCCTGCTTCTCACACATTGGAGGCTGCTAACTGCTCTCCTATCAACGTATACTGTGCGGGGCCCCGCACTCGAAGCTGACATGGGTTTTCCTGGTCGCTGACATACAGCAACCATCCTGGGAGCAGACTTCCTTGCACACCATGGATTCACAGTGGGACCTTAAACGGGAGTCTCTTATACACCAGTCAGGGGCCCGCACCCTTGCCTCGTCGGCCCTTGTACGCGCCCCTCACATCTACATGGTGCTACCCAACCAGTGCACCTATAGAGCTATGCTTTGTGACTTCCCAGCACTGACAAAACCTATCAACGTGGCAAAGACACCGCCACACACTGTCACACACCACATTGTCATGAGTGGGCCACTGTTTACTTCGTTACATGCCCCTTGCACCAGACCGTTTCCGCTCGCCAAGGCAGAGTTTGAGCACATGAGGGAGCCCAGAATCATATGCCCTTTCAGCAGCCAGTGGGCATCCCCCCTGCACCTCGTATGAAAGAAAGACGGCGACTGGCGCCCTTGTGGTGATTATCACCGTCTCAACACAGTTACCACACTGGATCACTATCCTCTCCCACACCTCCACTCCTTCACATGCAGACTCTCAGGGTGCATTATTTTCTCCAAAATTGACCTCATCAGAGCATACCATCAGATTCCCATCACTGAGGAGGACATCCCAAAGACAGTTGTAACCACCCCCTTCGGCCTATACGAATTTCTACGAAAGCCATTAGGCCTCCGCAACGCTGCCCAGACCTTCCAACATTTCATAGACTACAGGGTGGACTACAGGGTGTTTTCGTCTACAATCGATTACATACTCATTGCTAGCAGCATGTGTGAGGAGCACAAAAAGCACCTCTACGCCCTCTCGGCCGCCTGCAGAAGCCTGAGTCATCATCAGTCCTGGTAAGAGTCTTTTCGGAGTCACCTCTCTTACTTTCTTAGGTCACACAGTTACCATGGATGGCATCACCCCGGCTCAGAAAAAGGTCAGCAGCATCAGGCAGTTCCCTAGACCAACAACCAAGAGACAGCTTCGGAAGTACCTCGGTATGATAAATTTCTTCAGGAGGTTCATTCCCAGGTGTGCATCTCTACTGGCTCCCCTACAAAGCCTCCTCATCCCATCCTAGTTAGGACGCGGCAGAGACATTACCTGGACCCGAGGCGACCAAAGCTTTCGAAATCAGCAAAGATACTTTAGCATCGGTGACCCTCCTCAACCACCCGCAACAGGGGGCAAGGCTCAATATAGCCGTTGACGCCTCGGACAACCGCCATGGGAGCCATTCTGCAGCAAGATCCAGGTAATGGTTGGCAGTTTCCTGCCTTTCTTTTTGCAGACTCTCAGTCCTCAGCAAAATCGATACAGTGCCTTGAGCAAAGAACTCCTTGCAGTCTACACTGCCATCAAGCACTTCCAGACATACATCGAGGGCAAAGACTTCCACATCTGGACGGATCACAAGCCCCTCACCTTCACCCTGCACAACAGAAGCCGCCGTCAGTCCCCACGTGAAGAAAGACATCTGGTTTCGTGGCCCAGTTCACCAATGACATACGGCACATTCGAGGCACCAACAACCAGGCCATGGACGCCCTATCCAGAGAATCGATAGCCTGGTAAGTGCCAACAACAACCCAATCAACTACCATCTAGTTCGCAGGGAACAGCAACAGGACACTTCCCTCTCCAGGCTAACTGACAGAAATACCTCAAAGCGCACACCAACAATTGAAGGAGGCCCTCACAGCTTTATCCTCCACTCGTTACTGGGTGGACCAGTTGCCTTTAGAACTCCTGCACATACGAACCTCTTTCAAGCAGGATCTTCAGTGCACCGCTGCCGAGATGGTTTATGGAACCACCATAGCCCTCCCTGTGGACTTCATAGTTAGCTCTGGAGACCAGGACCCGGGATATTTCAGAAAACAGCTGCCTGCATCCGCTCCTGTCCCACTCGACTTCACGGCAGCGAGACATTCACTTACCATGCGGGCCTTCAAGACTGCTCACATGTCTTCGCCAGGCAACCCACAAAGCTAACCCTCTGCCCGCCCTATGAGGGGCCTTTTTTCGTTCATTTCCGCGACCGCTTCACTGGAAGGGGAGCGCTGTGGTGACCACCTCGCGACGAGCTTCCACACACGTAGAGCAGGCTCT
>NW_023656388.1:0-3583 GCF_015228065.2 Penaeus monodon
TATATATAATATAAATAATATATTTATATATAATATAATATTTTTATATATAATATTAATATATATAATATTTTACTATATATAAAATATTTTTATTTATATTATTCCATATATATATAAATATATATATAATATATTAATAATATTGTGTATAATATATACTATATATATATTATATATATATATATTATTTATATCTATATATATATTATATATATATATATTCCCATACATATATATATTTTTTTTTTTTTTTTTTTTTTTTTAATACACACACACTCACACAACACACACACTCTCACACTACACACCAAGGAAGGGGCGCAAGCCCAGATTGCCATTCACCTAGCCATGCTACCTTCAGAGGTCTCCAAGTCTCCAGTGAGATGAAATTCTCCCTTGTCATAGGAAATTCGCCATTTGACTCCTGTGCTGCCTCGAGTGTTTTGCGCTCCTTTCGATCTTCTTAGCAACAGTACCTCTATCGCTCTACCATATCCGGCGGTGCGGGTAGGAGTGCTGTTTACCAGGAGCCAGAAATCCTCAATCTCTGGATCTAGAAAAGTTCCCGAGAAGGAGGCTGTACTCGCTGCTGGGATCAGCTCCCAAGCCATGGGGACAAACCCGCATCTCATAGCCAGCTCGATCATACCCGGGATATGGCATTGAAGTGACCAGAACAATGCAAATGTCCTCGCCAGGGACAACTGACTGCCACATATGTGAGTTTGGCATAAAACACCTCTTTCACATCAATTTTTGCAACAACAGTAAGAGAGACAGAGGCCTAAAAGCATGCTTCAGTCCCCAATGCTATGATAGCTCCCCAACTGGTGTAACCTCTACTACCGAGGGTTGACGTCAGTGGAGATGGCTATGGTTACACCCTGGAGATGAGGGACCCATCACCCAGCCCGACTAGCAATAGGTGTACCAACCCATGCTGATCGTACTGCTGTCAGATGTTCTCACCTCTGAGGGGGGCAGCCGCTCAACTCCCAACCACTTCAGTTCCTTCATAGGCAGGGTAACTGCTAATTCTGGCCACTGGACTGGATTTTTCCAAGCTTTTCCCTGGACAGTTAAGCCTCAGGTTTGTCATTCCAGTGGTTTGCCACCTCTGGCCCATCCCTGCTGACACCACCCTATAGAAAGTGTGATAGGAGACTGTTGGGGACCAATTCCACCTGTGGGGTTCCCGTGGACTTTGCCCCACAGCCTCACCACGGGTTGGCAGCAGCAAGAGCGCAAGACAGACGCTACCTCCTATTCCCTTCCTCCCAAACCAGCAGTCGCCCTCCCAAGGGGACCCACAGCCCACCTCACTTGTGCAGGGTAAAGTGGGTCTGTAAGCCCCCCCCCTCCCCAGTATCCATTTAAAAACAAGTTACCCGTTTCTTTTTTTTACTTGGGGGGGAGGAGGACTGGCAAGCCACCCATTGACCCAGGGGGCTGAAGGGCAGGAGTTGATTTGGAGCTAGGGCCTGTCCCCCCTGCCGGTGGGCCATGACTCTGAGATCTCCCGCAGTTTAGCCTGGGACCGCAAGGTATCCAGTTTTCATGGGTGGCCACGAGGAGGCACTGCAGAAGTTTCGATGACGGAGAGCTATGAACTGGCAGGGAAGCTGCACCCCATGTGTGGTGTGTGTGTGTGTGTGTGTGTGTATGTGTGTGTGGGGTGGGGTGTTTTGTGTGTGTTTTGGTTTTGTGTGGGAAGAGCCCAACAATGTTTTCTTTTTTGGTTTTGTTGACTAACATAGTTTTGCAAAAGGAATTTGTAATATTTTCGTAATTCAGATAAATAAATTAAATCAACTTTTGCATTATACGTTCTATCATTAAAACCTTTTTGGTGTGATTAGGCTACAAGAGAACAAAAGTGGAATTACATGGAATTTATATATGTTTAACCATGAGGTTCTTTTTCAACATCAGGAAAATTATTGCAATTTTTGGAATTCATTACACAATAAACAGGGACACAAATTAACTGTATACATGGTTAGTGGGTTTTTTCTCTTTCTCTCTTTATCTCTCTCTCTATCTATCTGTTTTTTTTCTATACGTAAAATGGAAAGATGGAATAATGCAATGCCCCATTCATATCGATAAATAAACAACCCCTCCCTGACCAGGACTCGAACCTAGGTCACTCCGGGTATGAAACCGGATATTTAAGAAATGTGTATACATATAGTATATTATTTATGTATGTATATTTTGCGTGTTGTGGGTGTGTGTGGTGTGGGGTTTTGTGTGTGTGGGGTTTTTGTGCATAAGGGATACAAAATCTTTTATCTATTATTTTTTATGTATCTATCCCCTCTCTCTCTCTCTCTCTTTTTCTCTCTCTTTTCCTCTCGGTCCTCCCCTCTCCTCCCCTCTCCTCTCTTAAAATAATTTATATATATATATATATATTTTATATTATATTATATTTTTAAAAAATATATACAATATATTTTATATATATATATTTAGAGATAGAATGTGTGTGTGGAATACCAATACATTAATATATTATTAAAACATATGTATATATAAAAAACATATTTGTATGCCTATATATATATATTATATATATAAAATTTTATATAATTTATATATATTTATATATAAAAATATATAATATATATATGGGGGTTTGTGGTTTTGTGGGGTGTTTTCGTGTCGTGTGTGTGTGTGTGTGTAAATTTTTGGGGGTGTGTGTGTGGTGTGTGTGTTGGGGTGTGGTGTGTGCGGGGTGTGGGGTGTATATATTTCATAATACATCATACAAAATATTTTATAATATTATTATATATATATATATAAAATATATAAAATATATATATAATTTGTGTTTGTGTGTGTGTGTTGTGTGTGTGTGTTTTGTTTTGTGTAAGTGTCATATATATATCTACCCACTATCTATCTTCGATCTCTATTTTTGTTTTAATATATATATATATAATTTTATGTAGTATTATATGAATATATATAAAATATATATATTATAATTTTATATTTTATATATATAATAAAATAATTAAAATTATAATATTTTATATATATATATATATTATATATAATATAATATATGTGTGTGTGTGCGTGGTGGGGTGTGTGTGTGGGGTGTGTTGTGTGTTGTTTTGGGGTGTGTTTTGGTGTGTGTGTGTTTTGTGTGTGTGTGTGTGTGTGTGTGTTTGTGGCCATATTTTTGTCCATATATATAAAATATATATTATTTTATAATTTTAAAAAAAATATATATATATATATATATTTATATATATATATTATTAAAATATAAATATTATATAATTTAAAACATTTAATATATATATATATATATTTTATATAATATATATTATCTTAAAAATATATTTATAAATATATATATTATATATATATATATATATATTTATAATTTTTCCCTAAAGTTTCCACACTATATATATATTATAATATATATATATTATATTAATTAAAATTATATCTATATATTTTATATATATATATATATGTTGTATATCATATAATACAAAATAAAATACACACACCCCACCCCCACACACACACACACCCCAACACACACACCCAC
>NW_023656392.1:0-3577 GCF_015228065.2 Penaeus monodon
ATTTTCCTTTTCCCCGGGGGGAAGGAAAACCTTAAAATTGTTTTAGATTTTTTTGGAGACAAGAATGATTTTGTGGGTTTTTTTTTTTAAGAATAAGAATTTAAAAAATTGAGTAAAATGCAAATCTTTTAAAATAAAAAGGTTAAGTGTAGCGGGTGTTTCTGGAATAGTGAAATTGAAGAAATAAAGGTATTTACACAGCACCTAAAATAAAGTAACAACACCAGCAAAACAATGTAATAATAATGTGATGAAAATGATGTTGACGGTGATGTAATAATATGATAGTGATAATGGTTTCCAAAAACAATATAAAAAATATTAAAAAATTATTTGACAAGTGATAAGAATATAAATATTAAAAAATGATAATATGAAAATGATTAAAGCAAGCGGTCCCTCGGCATCGCAACAATTTTAAATGTTAATATAATTATGATTAAAAAAAGACAGAAATAATGATAATGATATTATGAAATAATAGAAATGGAAAATCAATAAAACAAGGGTAGCAAGACGTGAAAAAAAGAGAAAATCATAAAAACATCATGAAAATTTAATAACAATATTTAATAAAAATAAGGTAATGAAAATAAAATAGAAAATGAACAATAATGGGAAAATGACAATGGGGTTGATAATAAAAAAAATAATGATTAATTATTTATTTTTTATGATAGTTGAGTTTTGGGTACAAAGCTTAAAGAAGTGAGAGGGTTGGTGATAAATATGGTATCGATAACAAACAATAATGATTTAATAGTGAAATTTAAAAAATCTAACTTTTCCTGTGGGGTTATGTGTTCAATGTTATGGAAAGGTAAAGCCAATGGGTATCTTAATATATATCCCTGATGTCTAACTTTTATTTGTTTTCATTTTTAAACCTTTAACCCATTTTTTACTCTAATGTATAAGATCCCCCCCCTTAAGATTTGGCATTGCCTCCCAAACCGGGGCACTACACGGGCCCCCCCGATGCCACGAGGGGGGAAAACTAGGATACCCATGATACTTGACAAGGTCTTTTTCCCCCGTAAGGTGAGAAAAATGGAAGGATTAACAAAAATTTATTGGGAAAAATCACCCAAGTATGGGATTGTTCGGGTTTTTTATCTGGTAATAGGGTTTTCGGAGGGGGGGGGAAAAGGGACGCTTAAACTGGGCGAAATTTCCCTAATAGCCTTCTTTCCAATAGATGTCTGTAGGTACTATCCCTTCGGGGAAAGGGCTTAGAACTCCCATGTTTATGAGAAGCTTTTGGAAAAGATTATTTTTTTTTTTTTTTTTTTTTTAACAAAAATGTGTGTTGGGATTTTTTTTTTTTTTGTCCGCTTTTTGAACTGATACGTTAAATGTCGGGGAAATCAAATCACGTTTAATTAAAACAAAGATTTTTAAAAACTGAAAAATTAAAACACAGGAAAGGAGGAACTAAACCACAGCATAAAAACGTAAGGAGAGAACCCCTAGACTTTTGCCGATCCCATGGGGAGGAAACGGTTGATGCCCCAGAGGGGGGATGCCTTAAAAAATCCAAATGGCAGAAATTATACTGGGGTTGGGAATGAGTGTTACAAGGGGGGGATAAATCCAAAAAGTTCGCCGAATTAGGGAAAATTAAAATCATTTCTAACTATTTCTGAGGAAAGAAAAAGAAATCAGTTAAAACCCCCATCAGGTTATGAATGTAAACACCCTGAAATTTAGTAGTAAAATAAAAGAATTTTCTTTTTACTGAAAATAGAAAAATAAATAGTCTCTTTTTCTATAGCTCTGTCCCTTCCCATATGAGTCGCTATGATCGGTTCTGGCAGATATTTTTTTTTTTTGCCCCGGGTGCCTTCCTAACGCCCAAACCCCCTCTTTTCCCGGCTTGGGACCCGGGGCTAATTGGGCTGGTTGCCCACCCAGTGGGCCGGGCAGATGAATAAAAAATGATAAAAAATAAAAACAAACCCCCATTTTAAAAACTAACGCCATTTAAAACCTCCAGTATTTAAAATTTTGGGGAAAACTTACCTGTTTTGTACATTACAAATTATAACTTTCTAATAAAATATTTTCTTCGTTCTGAATGAATTTTGGTCTCTGAGCATACCTTGGCAAAAAACCAAAAAAAATAAAAACAAATCACATTTTCACCCAAGCCGCTGGCCCGTGCATACTTGGCCCCAAAAATTTCAACCAATTTCGGGACACTACCCAAATTTTTTTGTGGGGGGGGAGCCAATTACCAGACCCTCATCCTGTGCGTCACATTTGTTAGGATGAACTGCCCCTCAAGATCTCCCCCAAAATATTTTTTTCTGGGGTATAAACTCTGTTCCCCTTAATTTCTAACTGCGAATGAGTCAAAATAAAAAGGCGAGGGTTTTCTTAGGGAAAAATTCCTTCACTGCCTTGCAATAAGTACCACATTATCGGGTCAAAATAATTTCGTTCCGGACTTCTTTTGAAGAATTTTTCCCAAATAGTGCAGAATACTTTTACGCCCTTTTTAAATAAAAAATAATTGATCCCTTTAAAAAACAAGGCTGGTACTGTTTTCCTTGTGGAAACGGTCTCGATGGACAATTTTGAGGTTTTAAAAAATGAAAACTCAGCAGGGTACAAACTTAAATAACATGGAAATTTAAATTTGGGGGCACTCGTATTTTTGTCAAAAATACGTTTTTGTTATATTCGGTTACCCCGTAATTTTATTCTATCTTGCCATACAAAAAGTAATGGAAAAAGGGCCCCCGGGAAAGCATCCAACCCAAGAAATTGTACAAAATAAAAGAGAAAAAAAACGAAACATGTTTTTCGTTTTCCCTACTACATTCTGCATCGATAAACCCAAAAACCGGGCATCTCATTGATTTTAAATGGCCCTGGCCTCTTAATTCTGTGTATGACGTAAATCTGGCCCCTTATGCTTTTTAATCTTTTTTACAAAGTCAAAAACCTTTTTTAAGAATTTTACGAACAAAAATATCAAGGGAATTTAAAAAACTATCTTGGGAATGAATGAAAATTAAAAAATAGAGTGAGGTAAAAACACAAAATTTTAGAAACCAACTATAAATAATGTTAATGTAAAACGAGCGAGTGAAGGGGGTTAAGGGGGAAGAAAAGAGGAGGCTTTGGGGGTGAATAAGGAGGCTAGATGATAGAGAGGGAAGGGAGGGGGAGAGGGGGAGGAGGGGAGGAGAGAGAGAGAGAAGAGAGGAAAAGGGGGAGAGAAGAGAGGAGAGAGAGAGAGAGAGAGAAGAGAGAAAGGAAAAAAAGAGAGAGGAAAAAGGGGGGAGAGAGGGGAGGGGGGGGAGAGAGAGAGAGAAGAGAAGGAAGAGAAGGAAGAGAGGGGAGAGAGAGAGGAGGAGAAAAGAGAGAGAGAAGGAGAGAGAGAAGGGGGAGAGGAGAGAGAGAGAGGAGAGAGGGAGAGAGAGAGAAGAGAGGAAGGGAAAAAGAAAGAAGAGGAGAGAAGAGAGGGAGAGAGAGAGAAGAGGAGAGAGAGAGAGAGAAAAAAGGGGAGAAAAGAGAAAGAAGGGGGGAAAAAAGAAGAAGGGCAGACAAACAGACAGACAGACCAGAC
>NW_023656393.1:0-3576 GCF_015228065.2 Penaeus monodon
ATTAAATAAATATAATTTATAATAATTTATATATTATATTTTATTATATATATTATATAATTTTTATATATTAATATTAAAATATATATATATATATATATATTATAATATAAATTTATTATAATAATTATGTATATATATATATATTATATTATATTCTATATTATATAATATATATATATTTATTTAATAAATTAATATATAATATCTATATATATATATAATAAAATATTTTTTTTTTTTTTTTTTTTTTTTTTTTTTTTATATTTTTTTATATTTTTTATTTTTATTTTTAAATATATATTTATTATATATTTTATTCCTATTTATTTTATTTTTTTAATCTTATATTTTATATAAATCTTTTATTATCTTTTTTTTCTTTTACTTTTTTCCCCCCCCCACAAAACAAAAAAAACCCAAACCCAACAAAAAAAAAATTTTAAATTATATATTAAATTTTTAAAATTTTTTATATATATATAATATTAATTACCCCTATAATATAATTTTCTTCCATATATATTATATTAATTATTTATTTTTTTAATAAAAAATTTATATAAATTTATTTTTTTTTGGGATATATCATATTATAAAATAAAAAATTTTAAAATTTTAAAAATTTAATATATATTAAAATTTTATATTTTAAAATTTATTGTAATATACTGAAAATATTATTATTATTTTAATAATTTATAAAATTTTATTATATAATATACATATTAATATTTAAAATAGAAATTATCCCTATATATATATATTTTAAAATATTTTATATTATATTATATATTAATTATATATATATATTTTTAAAACCCTGTTTTTAAATAATTTTTATATATATTATATATATATATATTATCTATATATATTATATTATATATATTTGTGTGTGTGTGTGGTTTGGGGTGTGTGTGGAGTGTGTGTGTTGTTTTGTGGGTGTGTTTTTGTGTGTGTGTGTGTGGGGGTGGGGGTGTGTGTGTGTGTGTGTTTTGTTTTTGTGTTTGTGTGTGTTGTTTGTGTGTGTGTTTTTGTGTGGTGTGTGGGGGGGGGGTTTTGGGGGGGGGGCGGGGGGAGGGGGGGGGGGGGGGGGGGGGGGGGGGGGGGGCCCCCCCAAAAACCCAAACCACACCCACACACACACACACACACACACCACACACACACACACAAAACCCACCCCACACACACACACACCACACACACACACACACCCCCACGCCGCACGCACATACCGAAAACAAAAACACACCATTGTCTTTAAAAAGTGAAGTATGTGGTAGGCGTGGCAAAGTTCTTATAGTAAATATCATCTTTGATTTGTTAAGATTTTTCTAATTTCGTATTTTTAAGGGTATGTTTTTTTTTATTTCCAAAATCTTTAAAGTCGTATTTTTATTCGTTTGTTTAATTCCCTTTAATTAAATATTTCTTTTCCCCATTATATTAGCTTATTTAATTACAGTCCGTATTTGCGTTCATGTTTTCTAGGAGGCTCCGGGTTCAATTTGAAATGGTTGTAAAAAGAAAAGAATAAAGCCAAGGTACACGTATATTTACAAAAACAAAAATTGTAATCTCAAAACAGAAAAATATGACATCCCAGATTTTTCCCCTTCTTACGATAATTGCCGCTGGGCAGGGCAGGGCTGCAAAAATGGAGTGCCGTTTTTTTTCTCTTCCCTCTTCTTTTTCTTTTCTTTTCTTTTTTGGATTTCTTTGGGTATCAACCAGCGGCATGTGGCCAAGTTTTTTAAACCAATGGATCCTATTTATTAAATAAAACTATATAAGGTATAAAATTTTTTCTCCCTTAAAAAAGTGTTTTTACGAGATTTTTTAATTTTGATAATAGATTTGATGAAAAATTTTTTTTATTCTTAAAAAAAATTTTTTATTTGATTTCTATTTTTGTTGAGTTGGGGCTATTGTGAGGAATGGGCTATGGTAAGGTTTGGGGGGGCACTGGGGCATCGGGGGGAAATCTTTTTTTAGTATAGGGAGGGGGTGGGTAAACTTGTGTTTGCCCCAAGGGGGGCCCCCACCACCCCCTCCCTTTTTCCTTCCCTGTGGCTGTGTCCCACAGTTTTTTTTTTTGGGTTTTATTTTTTTGTGGGAGTTGGAGGCTGGTCCACTCACTTTACCACAGGAGATGTATTTTTGTTTTTAAATAAGAGACAAAAAAACACCTGAGATCGGTACGAAATATGGTAGGTCCAGATCCCATTTGACCCGGCTAGTTTGTCACCCTGTTTTTTGCATGGATCCCAGAGTGGCCTGGTCCCCATATTAGCTTGATGATTTGTTGGCACCATGTAACTTACGAATGTATTACCGCTTTAAATTTTTAGTGGTTTCTAACGATTTAATAGCTTTAAGTGAACTTAATGAATATGAAAAAATAACTATTCAATCGTGGGTCGTCGATAGTGCAAAATCAATGGCTTTGTCTATGGCAAAAAGTTCGGCAAGAAAAATCGATGTATGATTCGGCAGTCTAAACTTTAGTTCACATTCAGTCGACCATACACCCGCACCCACACACTCATCTGACTTGGAGCCGTAGGTATATATATGAAAAAAAGGGAGATGTTTTAACAAGGATCTCTCTGAACCTCTGGCGTACCTCCACCTCCGGCGCCATGGCCTTGGCTGATGGAAGCCAGGCTTCCATGATAGAAAATTTGGGGGTTTCCCATGGCGCTAATTTGATGAACCAGGTATCGATGGTATAGAGATCCTTTTACCGACTTTCTCGACGAGGTCGTGGAGTCCCCGTGGCAAAGGGCCTAATGCCAATATTGCCATTAGGGTGGCTCGGGTCTCGAGCCACCTTTGCGGCATAGCTCAAGGGTAAACTGGCCCGTCTGAGTCCCGGGGGGGAGGTACTCCCGACTCCACCTCAAGACGCTCGATCCGAGTACACTCAGGGCTCCAAGACACACACGCAAACAGGCATTCTGCACAGCATCCAAAAACCTTTCAAACTTGTTCTTCATGCCGACCATACACGATTGACCCCTAATTACTTTAGAACCCAATCAGGGGTTTATATACATTAGCAAAAATGTCTATCAGCTTCCATTTTTTACCAGAAGCACTTTAATAAATTGGTGCTTTTGACCTTTATTTTTTAACTGACCAATGTGGTCTTTCCAATTTAGTTACTATCAAAAGTAGACCTAAAAATTTAGCAGAATTTTTAATAGGTATTGGGTGGTTGTCTAGAGTTAGCCGATGTTCGGCTTCCTCCTATGAAAAAATTACCCCAATACCTTTCTAATGGAAAAATTAAAAACCCCACTGGAGGCCCAGTTATGAATCATATCCCGTGCCAATTGGATGCATTTGCTGAGAATTCTGCATTATTGCTGGAGTGCCATAATGCACAATCATCAGCGTACAGTGAGTATTTAAGATTCCGAGGAGGAGGGTGGGGAAATGTCATTAATCATAAATAAAATAATGTTGGTGACAAGACACTTCCTTGTGGGGACCCCGTTTGCCGGCAAAATGTCCGAAAAGTGACATTTTCGGGAAATAAATTTTACAGCAAAAGTTCTGTGAATA
>NW_023656396.1:0-15000 GCF_015228065.2 Penaeus monodon
TCACCGCCCTCCCAACCTATCAACATCCTTACAGAACCCGCACTTTCGCTTCAACAACCTTTCTCTTTCCTCAACGCATACTACCTTTCATTAATCTAACCCTTACCACACCACCCTAACCCTTTCCTCACCAATTCCTTTGCCCGTTTAGACAACAAATCACAACTAACACCCTTCCCTAACATTAACTATATGCTACTGACTTAGAGTCTAGCACTTTATCTTGCTTTTAACCAAACCCTTTAACCACCCCCCTTCCTAACACAGCCCACCCCCCTTGCTCCAGCTCCACCTACATTGCCCCCCCCCTCCCCTTACCCTTTTCCACTCCCCCCTGGAAAACCCGTGAATCCTTTAGCCACAACATGCCCTTCCCCAACCCCTTCCCCTATACAACCCTTATCCCTCCCTTTCCTTACTCACCCCTATTCCTTCCCCTTAAAATTTCCCCAAACGCCACTGTAACCTTTTATCCTCTAGTTTAAATTAAAGGATATCTCCCCTCACGGAATATTTGATACATATCCTTCATTTAATTAATCTCCTTACCTAACTTCCCTTAACCCCATTCATCATCAACTCCTTTACCCTTTTTAACCTTTAAAATTAATCTAGAGCTGACGTATACAATAACTACAAACGCCCCCCTCTCACTACCCTTTATTTCCCTTCATATAGTGCTACATGACCTTAGATGTGTAGCACATCCATTTGTTTTTAACCATTAACAATCCCCCTTAAAATCCCCATTTTCCCCTGAACTTTTATAGGACTTCTGAGTGTGACACACATATAAACAAACCCGCTCTTTAACCTTTTTCCAATTACACCTTTCAGATTTACCCCTTTTAAGTCTAGCAATTTTTGCTTTGTCCATTACCCCTCCCCAAAGCCCCCCCTGACAAAGGGGAGAAAGGGACTGGGGGGGTTACAGAACGTAGTTCCATATATCTTGGCCCAAGATAGGTCATCAATCTAGTACAAACTAATAAGGGAGAACCATGTTTTGTACAAATATATGTAAGACTTAAGTCATTTGGTTTTTTCCCATTTTTTATTTATTAAAAAAATTTTGGGCCCATGTAATACAAAGGGCTCTACCAATATACAAAAAAACAGTGATAGGGTGGGGCCGGGGTTTTTTTTTTTTTTTTTTTTTTTTTTTTTTTTTTTTTTTGTAAGGCTTTTTGGGGTTTTTTCAGAATGGTAATGGACAAAAAATGTACCAGGCATCAAAGGGTTACTGGGCATTATGGTAAAGTATTGGGAAAAAAAAGAGTAAATACAAATTTTTGTTTGGGTACCGGCAGATATAAAGAGAAGTTAAAAAAAAAGGTAAGGAAGGCCCCTGCACAATGAGTCGAGGAAATTTGATCCCTACCCCCCTGGCCCGTCCCCCCATCTCCTGACCCCCCAAAACGAGGCTTCTGAAATTATCAGGGTGGATTGCAAAATTTTTTGTAGACTGCTTAATATTGGTTTCATTTATTTAAAGAATTTATGCATATACTGTCAGCCCAACTCAAAACTTGCACATTTTTTATTGGAAAGAAAAGCCTTTGAAAATATTTTCTTTTTCTCTTTTCCAAAAATTCTAGGGGATATATCCTCTATACCAGTACAGAGGTTCTGAAAACTTGGAAGGAAACAAGCTCTTTTTTCGTATTTTTAATCCAACAGATGTTTCATTTTTCAGTCATTTCAAACTTTATTAAAATTAAAAATTTTTATTTGGAAAAATTTTTTGCACAAGTTTTATGTAAACCAATCCTTTAAATACTGGAAAAGAGATCTTATAGTATTAAAAAGGGGTTTTTTTAAAAGCCCAAAAAAAAAATTTTAAAACGAAAAGTTTGTTGTTGAAAATTTCATTTTTTTCCCAAATAAAGATGTAGCACTTTTTACAGTCACAAAATTTTAAACCCCTTCATGTTAAGTAGTTTTTAAAAAACCCTTAAAAAATGAAATTTTCATTAACATCTTTTATTTATAAACCCCTGTTTGAAGCAATGTTTTATTTTCTCCTTTTTTCCCTTTGGGTGTAAAAAAAACCCAAATTTAAAAAACCGGATTTTTAAAAAAAACTATTTTTCTCTTTCCCTTTTTTCAAATGTAAAGTTTACTCGTCTTCTTTATGATGTGCCTTTTTCACAGAGGGACCTTCTTGAGGGCTGGGCACGCTGGACCTTAAGTAGAGAAGAAACGACCAAAGAGCAGCCTGTGGATAAAGTACAACAGGCCCGTCCAATATTCACTGTGGAACCCCCTTCCCCAAGGTTAAGATAAACAAGTTACTGCTCAAAATTTCCATGTTATTCTGCTTATCTAATAAAAACACAAAAAAAAAACCCTAAGTGCCAATTTAAAAAACCTTTGACAAGGGTTTACTAAATACCATCTTCAGGTCCCCTGTAGTGGTTGAAACGGAGAATTCCGGATGGGTTCAGGGCTCTGCGGGGACCCGACTTAATGGTGGGCTTGATTATGTTTTTGGTGGGTGGTTCGAAATTTTAAATACAAATTTATGGATGGTTCCTAACTACTGAAAAGGGGGGTCAAAAAGGAAAAATTAAGAATTTGTACAAAAATTCTCCCCCACTTTGACATTCAAGCATACAAGATCAGGGAACAAGAAGACCTCCTAACAAAGACAGCAATCAGGCTTACCAGAGTCTAAAGGTTAAAGGGAAAAGAAACATACTTTTTATAAAATTTTGACAAATTAAAAGATAATTTATTTTTACCTTTTCTTTCCCGGTCTTGAAAGCAAACACAAGCCCCCTTTTCCCTCAGAGGCTGGCTAAAGCCGAAGCCTGTTTTTGGGGAGAAACCATTGTAGCTGGGGTGTTTACATTCCTAGGTTGTTAGCTTCCTGTGTTCAGAGATATCGGATATTTATTGTTTTAAGTTTACAAAAGGAAATAAACAATAATAGGAAAATTTAATAAAAAAATTTCTTTCACTCAGTAATTCAAAAATCAAAATGCCTAAAGACACAAAACCTTACAGAAGAAAAGGGTTTTTCTTATGTCCTCCTTTTTACAAGGTGGGCATGTTTTTGCGAATAATTTGCCAACAAAATCCGCTGACTCTTGGCGGTTTTCTGTAAAAAAGAGAAATTCCTAAGTTTTCATACTACAGATAGGGTTTGAAAAAAGCTTTTTGGGGAAAAGGTAGCAACCCCAAAGTACCCTCTCAATTTTAACCTTCTTTGATCTTGAAAATCCATCCATATATTTTTTTAGTATATTACAAAATTTTGGTTTTTTGCCCTTTTTTTAATGGAAACAAACCCCTCAATTTGAGGTTAAAACACACAAAAATAGTTTTTTTAGCACTATTTCATTTGTCCCCCTTGGGCCTCAACAATCAATGTTAATGTCTTGTCAGTTTTTTTGAGTTTTGGGTATATGCAAAGTTGGGGCAAATTTTAAGATTTACAAAATGTTATTTTTCATACCCTATGCAAAAAAAATACAATAAAATTTTAATTTAAAAAATAAAAATGAGTAGTATACAAAAAAACAAGATTTTAAAAGTACTATAATTTCCCTTTTTCCCATTAAGCATGTTTCCCCCCCCACCCCACCACCACCTCCACACAAACCACAGATTCCCAGGGTTCCCCATAAAGCTTGTTTAGGGAAAAATAGATATAAATGTGAATAAGCAGCCCGTCAAAGAATTACCCGAAATGGAGTCCTGGGGGTTTTTTAAACACCTTTTCATATTTTTATTCAATAACCTCTGAGAAAAGGGCGGTGTGGTCCTCTATTTAGGGGGGTTTATACAAGGCTTTGGTCAAAGCAATCTGTGGTAATTAAAACTGTAGGGTGGATTTTTTTTGTTCAAGCTGGGTATGGGACAGGTGTGGGAAATTTTTTTTAATTTTTTTTTAAATCTTGTAATGATCTTTCACTTTTTACATGGTTTGATAAAACCCCCATCTCCCAATGTACCCCCTTTCCAGTTTTCTTAGAGGGGGGAAAACTATACAAAATGTCCTGCTACTAACGTTTTAGAAGAAGCATTTTTTTTGGTATGTTTGGGAATAAAATCTATATGATAAGACAGAATTCCCTTTGCCATTTAATAGAGTAGCACTTTCAAACCCCCACGAAAACCCAATCATACTTGATACTTGTTTTACCTATTATGCACATTTTTTAAAAAATCCCATCAATGCTAAAGGCTACCCCGATGTTAAAATCCTTGTATATATGAGGAAACACAAAAAAATCAAAAAAATCAATTAAAAGGGAAGGAGAGTTTCATATTCCTTTTGTACTGGGCTTTGCAAAGTAAATTGTTTTAGGCAAGAAAAACTGGTATATCAGTTTGTTGTAATGTTCCCCTACACAATATACTTGACAAAATACCCCTAGGTTTTTTCGCAAAAAGAGGAAAGAAACAAAAATCCTGCAAGAAATTCTGTTTGGATATTGTTGTACTTTTTTCCTAGATCAAGGCTACAGCAATTACTGTCAAACAGCTTATTTGGCAAGTAAAATCAAGCCCTAAATATAATCATATACAAAAATGAAATCATCAGCATTATGCAGTGGGGTCTTCAGGCAACTAGGAGAGGACAGGGGTGAAGTTCCAAAAACGCATCTAGAAACCAACATACTCAAAACAAATCAGGACCCGGGTCTATCCCCAGACCCCCCCCCGGGGTCATTTCTCCCTACTAAATGTGGCCCTTTTTATCCCCCCCCATTGTAGTAATCAAATCTATTTGACATCACAGTAACAAATTTAAACTTTAATGCAAAATTGTACTATAAGATACCTAAATACATTGGGCACACTACCCCCTTCAAAAAATTCATTTCACAATAAAAATAAAAACATTTTTGCATCTAAATTTTTTTGTTAATCACACAATTTTTTAAAATGCAAAAAACATCACAGTAACCACAAATTTGAAATACAAAAATTTTTATGACCAACTTGTAAAAAAAAACCACATTTATTTAAAACCCCATGCTATGACGGGAAAAATCAAAGGGGCACTTGGCATAAAAATATGAAAAAAAATATACCCACTAATAATAATATACTGCACAGGCAAAAAATAATGTCAGAATGGAAAAGGGGTTACAAGGATCCTGTGCCCCCACACGTTTTCATGTTTAAAGTCCAGCCTTTCTCACCTTGCTTGAACTTGGCTGACGAAACCAAATAAAAACCCGTCTTTGTTATGTAGTTTCTGACGCCCTCCCAAATCATTGAAAATCTCTTAAAATTGCTTTCCCCCAAAATTTTGAAGCTCTTTTGTCACAGTCATCATGTGCATTTCAAAAAGGAAATTTTGTTTATAGTGCTACTCTTTCCCAAAATCTGGGAAAAAGATCTCACTGAAATTTTTCCTCTGGGAAAAACACAAATTCAGTGAAAAACAACCAAATTCCAGCACAGAAATATGCTATTTGTTTGTTACCCCCTACCCTTTTCATTTTAAACCTTTTGGGGTTTCCCCAAATTTTGTAATAGTGTACGCGGGGGTGGAAATTTGGGGGAGGGACCGGGGGGACAAAACCCCCAAATTTGAGAAACAGAACTGGCGAGGGTTCGGGGGAACCCCCGGGTTACTTAGACTTTTGGGTTTGGAACGTCTTTTTCATTCATCATCTTCCAAAACAAAAATAACAATTTTGGTATTACAAAATTTTTTTTTTACCTGTGAAAATTGATGTGTCTGGCCCAATGTTCAAAAGGGTGGCTACTCGGTACTTTTTTGAAACGCATGTTGGCTCCAAAAATTTGTGCGCAAAAAATGGGGGGGGGGGTTTCCCAATGAATGTGAAAACCCCCTTATGAGACCCAATAGTATTCTTTAAAAAATTTAACAAATCACATGCCACTGTGCGTGACGGTATTTTGTGGGTAAAGAAAAAAATATAACATTCTCTGCTAAACATGGTCCCGGGTGTGATCCTCTTTATTGTTTTTTAACTAAATTTTGAGAGAAAAACACCATAAAATTTCCCTGAGGGCTTTTTCCAAAAGGCATAACTGCCCCCATGAAATTTTATCTTGCAAATGTCATGAAGATTAACTGTGGCACTGGCGGGGGGAAAAAATAGCGATATAATTATACGTTTTTTACCACTATTATACGGCACACTTCTGTGGGGGACATTAGGAACCTGTCAAACTATCTTGTTTGGAAAAATTGGTTGCAGAAGTATTGGGATCTAAACAAATTATTAAATGTTTTTAGTATTTAAAAGCAACTGCAAATTTGGAGTTTTTTTTTTCTGAAAAAACCCATAATTTTGGTTTACAAAAAATTCAAGGTGTGCCCCGAGATCAAAAAGGACGTGCTCATGAATAAAAAATACAATTTGAGAAGATGCTGAACTAGATTGGTTTTTGGGGGTTTATTGAGCGGGGCGAAAAAAAAGAAATTTGTTGTCATTCCTGGCAGCAATCAGTGCCAACATGCCCATTCCCCTAAAAGGATATATAAAACTGATCATGGTTTACTGTGATGGTTGGGCTGCCTACTGTTGCATTATTGCTAAAAAACATCGATTTAATAATTCTGAAAATTTTTGTAACCCCCACCACCCCAATACCCCAAACAACTTTAAAAAGGGTTTTTAATCTTTACGGTAGGACCACTAAGCTGGGCAAATTGAAGATGATTTTCTTGTGGGCACGGGAACAAATTTGCAAAAAACAAACGGTACGCCAAAAATTAAGGAAAAAAAGTCATGGATACGCCGCTCAAGTCCAAAGTCCACCGTGGGTGGAAAGAATAATTTGCCCCGCAATTCCACAGCGTTTTCTGTCGTACGCGACCTACGTATCCAGTGTCACGACCAACAGGGGGCAGCATTTTTATCAGCGATTCTAATTTTTCTTAAAATTTTAGTATAAAATTCCATATATAAAAAAATATCCGGCATTTTTTTACAGTTTCATATATATGCCTTTAGTCGTTTTTGGTTAAAAAAAATTTTTTCCATGCTTTTTCCTCACACCTTTATTTTTTTAATTGCTTAACTACTCAAACCATGCAGCCAATGTTTAAACTTTTCGAGTATGCAAAAAAACACCTCACATTTTTAGAATACACCGGTGATCTGCTCATTTTCCAGTGCAATGACTGATGTGTGTTTCTGTGTAGGTGGTGTACTTGCTTTCACACAAAATTTCATGGAAAAACCGAAGACCCTTTTAATTTTTTTACAAAAAACAAAGGACTTTTATAAGAAAAAAGTTGAAAAGTGTGTACAAATTTCAGACAGATATTGAAAAAATTTTAGATGCGACAAAACAAGAAAAATTTACAAGTTGGGGCCCCATTTCCGAAAAAAATTCCGTTCTTTTATCTTTTTAAAAATGAAGTTTGGGTCGCAAATTTTGAATCGCATTCTTTGATCTTCTTAAAAAGAAATTGGGTGCATTTCCGAAAAATCACATTCTTTGATCTTTGTAAATAGAAGTTGGGTCGCTTTTGAAAGTTTTAAATTTTTTTGCATTATAATTTTTTTTTGGTTCTACCACACTCAAAACAAAATGAGGGCCCTTCTATGCTCCCCCCCCCAAACCCCCCGGGTTTCCCACGTGTCCCCCCAAAATTTTGGGGAGTTGAGGGCTTTTTCTCTGGCGAGTGAAACCCTCCATAAAGAATTCCCATTGAAAAATTGTGGGACACCTAAAGGAGTGGGTAAAGTGGGGTCGAAGCAAAAAATTCCACTCCTTTGTGTATTCATAATAAAATTTCTTTTACATTCCTCCTTCCCGAAAACAGCATAGATCCTGCCATAGGGCAAAAGAAGAGGGGCTTTCCCCTGCCCGCCCAATTCCCCTCTTCCGGTTAAAAAATCGGTTGGGTTTCAAATTTCCTATTTATTACCTCGTTATTTTAGTGTGGTGTTTTGGTTTTTTCCGTGTACAAATCATACAAATCTCCAAAAAAAACAGTGCAAAGCCCACTCTTCCATTTATCACTTTGTTGTTGAGGGATAAAATTCTGCCGTCTAAAACAAAACCAAGCAATTGTGACCATAACGGAAGCGAAGAAATTTTGGGGTGTTTGCGATAAAAAAGGTATGTGGTTTTTCTCTGGGTCCTGGGGGTATAGCCCCCTTTTGGTGCATATATTCCCCTGGGGGTCCAGGGGGCATAGCCCCTGTCAGGCGTAATATTACCACAGGGGGCCAGGGGCAGGCCCCTGGCTAGGAATATTAGTTATAGTGTATAAACCCCAGGGTTTAGGTTGGTTTGGGTTTTATTATTAGGCGCATTGTACGTTTACCACGGGGGATCTGGTTTATTTGAAATCCCGAATTTTTACCAAACGATGGTTTGGGTTTTTCCCGTAGATTTTTTTCGAACGTTGCGCATCGGTGCGTAGTTTTTTAAAGAGGGCGGACGTCCGGAGTTTCAGCCCGATTTTAAGCTTTTTTTGTGCTTTTTTTAAACACTTTTCGTTCTCTTTTTTCTTTTTGGGTAGGGGTCCAGTTTCATCCAGCCTTCTTTTTAGAAAATAAAATATGCAAACGATAGAGAAATACTCTAAAAAACTTATCTTCTATAAAATTCCCCGTCGAACTCAAAAAAAACGAAGTTATTAGACCGGAAGTGTCTAGAGCACAAAATAAAAAAACTATTCATATTTTAAAAATGCCATCCGATATCCTTTCCTATTTTTTGAAACAAAAAATGTGCCGTTTTATTTTGAAATTTATGCAATATTTCTAGTTTCGTTCGTAAAAAATGTCCATATCAATTTACAAAAGGCATTTTATTTCCCCCCAAAAAAGGAATGATATTACAGAGTATTTCTATGAAAAATATCGAATATTTACAAAACCAAACAATTTACTCTGCGCAAATCGATGTGCTCCCTCACATTACGGGAAAGAGGGCCGAAGAATTGCGCGGTAAATTTGAATCCAGTATTTTGGGTCCCAAAGTGCGCGCAAAAATTTTGAAATGAAAAGTACGGCTGCGGGACAATCACGAGAGGCAAAAATTTTTACTAAAAATGTTTAACCAAATCACATAGCACCACCCCCGGATGGTATGTATAGTTTTTAAGTAAAAACCAATGAATAACTCTTTAAAAAAATGGAGGGGCAAGGTGGCAGGGTGACCCACATTTTTTAAAAATCATTCGATTTTTGGGGGGGAAAATAAAAAGGGTTTTTTTTCTTGGGGAACACGGTTTTTTGCCTCGGTGGGTGATTTCCCACTTTTAAATTTACCTTTGAAAAATATGTAAAGATCACACGTGTGGTATTGTGGCCCGGGGAAAAAGATCGCAAAAGAAAAAAAGCGAAAAAGTTGTTTTTTTTTTCTCGCCAACGATTACACGGCACCCCTGGGGGGACCATTTGGAACCATTTAAAGTATTTTGTTTGTTAATCGGGTTTCAAAAGCTTGGGACATAAAACCGTCTTTAAATGCATTGGCATGTCAAAAAAAAATGCGTAGTTTGGAGGAGTTTTTGTTCAGAAGAAACCCCAAAAATTGGGTTAAAGAATAAAAATTTATAGGAGGTCCCGGTGTAATCGTTAGATCGACGAAACGCGCTGTCCCCGGAAACAACAAGGGAGGCAATTTGTCAAGGGGGGGTTTTTGGGGGGTATTGAGCGTGATTCTAAAAAAAAATTTCGTGGGCCTTTGGTAGCAGTGATAGAATGCAGACCGCTATACCCAAAAAAACTTCTTTTACCAGGAAGTGTTATATGTAGTGAGGGTGGGCTGCCTCCCAAATTTTAAAAAAACATGGGTCGGCACCTGGTAATTTAAAATCATTCAAAAAATTTTGTAGACCACACTTTTCCCCCACTTTCCCACACACAGAATATCAAAAGGGTTTTGGGCGGGATTTAAAAGAATCCTTAAGCTCCGGGTATGCGAGCTGATTTTTTACAACAATTTTATCTCCCCTACCTTTTTAAAAGTCATCTAAACCCCCACTCCTAATTTTTTTTACCAGGCGCACGGTTACTCGCCCAAGGTGGGAGACGGAGGGGGTCCCCTGCCTCCCCCATACCAATGGGGGAAAGATAGTCTTCTGAAGTGAAAAATCAGGTAAGAGAAAAAAATTGTATCGCCGGGAACTTATATATAATTTTACAGGGTTTACCCGAGTCAATATTGTGGAAACCTATATAAATTATATCCGTTTTTTCACAAATATGGATTTTTGAAAGTTTTACTTTGAAAAATGGGGGACTTGTTTGGGAAATTGCGGATTACACTTCACAAACGAGCACAATGCCCAGCCAAGAAAAATTTAAAAAAGTCGATTTTCTGACCATCAAACGATTATTCGGAATCCCTGCCCTCGCCCGGGAAAAAAAGTTTATGTGTGTCCGGCCGGGGTTTTAATAAATGTTCGTGTGAAAAAACATTTTTTGAAGCCGGCTAGTTTTACAAATCGAAAAAAAACATTTCCCCTGGAAAAACTACCCCATCGATTTTTCGTATTTGGTGAAGCGTAATAACGGAGGCGCGGCGATATAAGGTTTGTACAATTTAATTTGATATAACGGAACCGGGTAAATCCACATATATATTGCACGAAGTAATTTTCAAGTTAAGCAATTCATGCAATGCAAATCATTTTTCTAATAGGCCATAATACAGGCTGTATTAATATAAAATATTTTTGATTTGGGCCCTTTCAAACGACCGCAGTTTAAGATTTGGGGGAGCCGGCTCAGCGCGCAAAGAAATCGGCCAAAGCTTTCGTAGTTCCCTGGAGGACAAATATTTTAAATGCGCGGCTGAAGCACCCCCCAGCCTCCGAAGTATTTTGGCCTCGGACAAAGGGCAAAAAATTTCCCTTTACATTTTAAAACAAGTAAAGTATTGAACTGTTTTTCCTTGTTGCAAGCATCACTAGGGTTTGCAAACTTGTTTTAAAATTGCGTTCAAAACTTTTTTGTTTGAGAATAACATCGCGGGCTCCCTGTGCCGCAACATTGCGCGACAAGTAACTTCAATAGCGCATTTTATTTTTATATATATAAATTTTTTTTTGTTTGTATTTTTTGTTAATGCTATCATACATAAAATACCGTTTCTATTCGTGGAAAAGTAAAAACCCTTGTGTATAAAATTTTGATACCCTTAGGAAATTTCGAACACATTTTTAAAAAAAAAAGCTGCTTTGTCCCTCTTTATTAGTACATTTGGAATGTGCTCAAACAGGCAAAAAAAAAATCCCGGATTTTAAACCCCAGAATTTAATCCGTAATTGTATGATGAAACATGGGGTCTTGCCACCGTAGATTTTTTTTAAACCCCTTTTAAAATTATTTTTTGTGTATTTGTTCTGCTTTTTTGTGGGTAAAACATGCAAAATTTCCCCCACAAAAACAGTGCGAAACCGGGTCTTTCACATTTATCAAATTTGCCGTCGATGAATAAAATTCCCCCAGTCTCACTATCAAAAAAGCGACGGAAACATCATCATAACAGGTTAAAAACGAAAGGGAAATTTCCCTTCCAAAAAAAAAGGGTTTTGAAAGTCGGAAAGGCGGATAAAATGGGAAATTTACCCTTATTTCATCCTGTTTTTACCCAAATTTTCCCCGATCTCTTCGCCCTCCCCTACGGGACTAATCAAATCACATCAGATTGTTGGCTGGAGAATGCAACTGAAAATTACAGTTTCGTTTCCCCTCCAAAAACAAATATGATAAAAATATTGCTGAAAAGACCGGGGTTGTCATCATCGTCATTTTCGAAAAATTTAAAACACAAGTAAAATGCGTCAAAAACATCTAAAAGCTTTAACCAGGGAAATTTCCCGTTCCAAAAAAAAATGGTTTCGAAATCAGGGGCTGGATGAAACTAAAAATTAAAACCTTATAGTTATCAACCTGATATACGACCCAAAATCAAGGGCCCCAAATCCCAAAAAATTTGTTTAAAAACCAGGGAGGGTACCCTCCTGGCTTAAAAAATTATAACAGTGAAACCCCCACGGGGTTAGGTTGGGAAATACAGTTCTGTCAGAGTAAAATGCCTAGAAAACCATAATAAACACATAAACTTGAAGTAATAATAATTCCTTTTTTTTTTTTTTTTTTACTCGGGGCTGGTTGAAGCTTTAAAATTACCTAAAAATCGTCTGTGTTGGCTTTTGAATAAACAATTTTGGTTTTAATACAATGTGTCCTGAGCATTGCTTGTTTTCATACTGAAAACAGGAAGCGGTAAGTCTTCCCACCATTAAGTATTTCCTTATACAAATAAAATTCAAGACCCAAATGGCAAAACCCTTCCTCAAATGCAGAAAACTATCGATTAATTCAGCAAAACCCCTTTCCCAAAAAACCCCCAAAGTTACATCCTCGACCTCCGCGGACAACAAATGGTCCCCCAAAAGCCCATATTTATTTTCAATTTCTCCCCCTTTTTTTATATTCTTTCCCCTTTCAAACCCCAAAAACCCGTCACAACTCGTCGACTCCTCGTCGTACACACCGAAATAACGCACAAAAAAATTCACTTAGAAGAAATGGGAGTTAAAAACTGTTCGCTTTCGACTCCCACAGACAAGTGGGGCAGAAACCCCACAGAAGGAAAGATGGGGGTGTTGTTTTGGAGGGGGGAAACAAAAAGCGACGAAATCCACGCGGAGGAAAGGGGGGTTCTAAAGGGAAAAAAATTTAATGGGTTACATTTCCCCACTATAAGAAAGCTTATATTTTTCTTTTAGTAAAATAAGCTTTGTTTTTTTTTGGTGAAACAATTTTTTTTAAGAAAGTTATGTAACAATAGTTTTCTATGTCTTTCATTATCTAGGAAAACGTTTAATCATGATTTTCATTTCTGTTTTCTATTATTATCTTTTTTAAATTCATGCCAGTATTACTAAAAATCTAAGTTTTTGTCATGTGGTTGTTATCATTACATTTATGAAACTGTTTATCATCTTTACTGCTATATTGTTATTATTCTTGGTTTTATATCATTACCAAAATCAATATCACATTGTTGATAATGAAGGATTATTATTATCATCTTATTATCATCTTATTAAATTATCATTACTTTCATTATTATTTTTATCATTATTTAATAATCATATTATTGCATGATAATAATAAAAATAAAAATTTATAATAATAATAAAATAATAAAAAAAATAAAAATAATAAAAATAATGAAATAATAAAATAATATAATGTAAATAAAATGAAAAATAAAGTAATAATAAAATAATAATAAAAATAAAAATAAAAATAATAAAAAAATGAAAAATGAAAATAGTAATAATTGAATAAAAGTAATAATAATAAAAAAATTATAAATAAAAATAATAATAAAAATAATAATATAATAATAAAAAAATATAAAAATAATAAAAAAATGGTGTAATAAAAATAATTTTAATGATAGAAATGAATTAAAAAAAGAAATTAAAATAATAATAACAATGGTAATATGAAAAAATAATATTATTATCTTTTATCATTATTTTTATTATTATTACCATTACCATTATCATCACATCATTACTATATTATCCTTATTATTCTATTATTATTTTTATCATCATTATCATTACTATAATTATTTACTATCATCACTATTATTATTTTTGATTATTTTATTGTCATTTTACTTTTCATTACTATTATTACATTATTTTTTATTGTTTTCTATCATAATTATTATTGCTATCATATTATTATTATTATCATTATTATCTTTATCAAGTTTCATTTTTATTATTACATTATTATTCTGTTGTTGTTTTTTGCATTATCATCATTGCTACATCATCATCGTTAGCATTTTTTTTACATTATCTTTTCTTGTTATTATCATTTATGTACCAACACAAAATTTTTTTTTTTCTATCCTTTTCCCTTTGGCTTTCAATGCCCTTCTCCACTTTGCCTGGATTTCACTAGATTCTTGACAAAAACCCCATGTATGTCTTCATTAGCAACCCTCCTTTTTGGCTCCCTGCTCTGCTTCTCCAACATACCCCCTGAATCCCCCTCAGAAAACAGGCGCAAACCACCACAATCTCGCCCGTCTCACAAACCCCTTATTCGTCCCCTCTCTCCCAAAACTTCCCCTTGTTTTGAAGCGGGGCCCCCAAGTCTCTGACTCCTCCCCCAAATCTACGTTTTGCAGCCATAATTTCGCCCTTTCCCCCTTCCTTCACCATTTTTATTTCTCCCCCTTGTTCCTACTGACCTTCATCCATCTCTCCCGTGCATACGGCCACTTCCCCAGTCTCCTCACTTGCCCCTTTCGCTAACAAAAATCACAATGTCATCTACGATATCATGACCATGCAACCCTTCTAAACGTATCTGTTATTATTTCACATTTTGTGACTATCATAATAGCATTATGTTATTTTATTTAAAAATTATTTAAATTTTTGTTATGACATTATTTTATTTTTACATAATAAATTATTATTATTATCATCATTGTTGTTTTTGTTGTTGTTGTTGTTATTTTTTTATTATTATTATTTATTATTATTACATTTTTATTATCATTAAAATTATTATTATTAAAATTTTTATTATTATCGCAAGGGCGATTGTGTATGACACCACACCACAAAAACATCCACATACACACACACAACACACACACACACACACACACAAACCACACACACCACAACACACACACAAATATATATAATATAAAATTTATAATTTTATATATATATAATTATAATATATGCTATTTTTATTTAATAATTTTTAATTAATTTTATATAATATATATATATAAAGAAAATATTCAAAACATACACACTATTAATAACATATATATATACATAATATATTTTATATTTTATATATTATTTAAAATATATATATATATATATTATGATATATATATAATACATTAAAATATACATAAAAATTAATTTTAATAATATATATATAATTATATATAATTATTATATATATATAATTTTATTTTATAATCGAAGGCCCCCATCGTCGAGGGGGACTATGGGATTTTGTCTTACCCCCCCTC
>NW_023656396.1:20000-28816 GCF_015228065.2 Penaeus monodon
CAGTATCGGTATCCCCCACAGACAGAAACATAAACTGCAAAAACCCACCCCAAATCCAGAAATCTCGGGGCCCGTCAATGCAATTGTTCGGGCAATAACATTTGAATAATTATATTCTTTTGATAAACACACACCAAAGCAAGATGCCGGTCATGAATTTTTTTGGCTTTTTGGAAAATGACAAAAGCGGTGTGCATTCCTCACCATTAAATTTTCTGGCCTCCGTGGAAATGGAGGACAAGCAGAGGGATCCAAAAATTCGGAATATATTTTGGGAACCACACAATACACACACATTTTTATATTAATATTATTATTTTTATATAATATATATATATACATATTATATATATATTATATATATATTTATAAACATATAAACATACACACACACACACACACAAAACACACACACACACACACACACCACACACACACACACCACCACACCACACAACACACACAAAATTTATATATTATATATATATTATATATATATAATTATTATATATGTGTGTGTGTGTGGTGTGGGGTGTGGTTGTGTGTGTGTGGTGTGGGGGTGTGTTGGTGTGTATGATATATATATATAATATATATATATAAAAATTTTAATATATATATATAATAAAATATATATTATATATATATTAATATTTTTAATATATAAAATATATATAATGTTTTGTGTTGTGTGTGTGTGTGTTTGTGTGTTTTGTGTGGGTTTGTGTGTGTGTGTTGTGTTGTGTGTTGTGGGTGGATTGTGGATGTGGGTGTGTGTGTATGAGTGGGGTTGTCCTGGAGTAGTGAGATCCTAGCTGCACACCCCTTCAGGGGTCGGGGTGTGGTTGGGTTTATTACGGTCACCGGGTATTTCCGGGAGGGGCCAGACTTCGAGTCTGGGTTCTTTTACCCCATATAAAAAATGACCCAGATGGCCTTTAAAAAACCCAACCCATACCGTGGCCAACTAAAAGGATGTCAACTAAATCTCATAGCCCCACAACATTACCTTCTACTCTACAGTAGTGATAATGAAAAGGACAAAAATTTTTAGAATTGAACGCTGCGACCAATGACCTATAAAATTCTCTCGTGACTACTGCAATGCGAAATTCTGTATGTATACTGTAATAATGTTTTATGTGATGTACTCTCCCCCCCTCCCTCTTTTTCATATCGGTTCGTGCTTTTTTTGTCATAAATTTTTTTATCGTTTTTCATTTTTTCGAGCCCCCTTTAATCTTTGTAGATAGTTGTTAATGTTTTTTAATTTCAGTACCATTCCCTTTACCTTTTGCTCTTCCCGACTTTTTATCATTTATGCTAATCACATGACCACCGCTCTATAAAACAGACCTTCCCACTTCAACGGAAAATTCCCCCTCGCGCTTGGCCCAAAGGAGGGAAACTGCCAAAATTCTTCTACACGCATTGTTTCATTACAGCACAAATTTTCGCGATTCTAGTGAAAAAAGAAAAATACATGAAATAAAATAGCGTAAATGGGGTTTTCGGAATATTCATTGGACTTAATGATGTACAAATCTAAAAAAAATAACATGTTATCAGAATTTACTAAAGGGCAGTGTTAAAATATTAAAAAAACAGTTACAGTAATATCGGCCCCCTGCAATCTGTATTTTCATATAATATTGATAAAAATCACGTCGTCCAGTAAGTTCTAATATTTTTCTTTTAAGAAAAAAATAAATCGAAAGTTAATCTTATAAAATAAAATAAAAATTTTACCTTACACAGTTCACCTTCTTCTCTTTGCCCATTTTTTTAAATCAAAAATAATGAATTCAAAAAAAAAATTCTAATAATGTAAAAAAAGGGGTTCCACAACCACAACACACACACACCCCACACCACACACCACACACACACACACACACCACACACACACAACAAACACACACAAAATTCATATATATATACATATCAATAATAATATATATTATAATATATATATATGTTATATAAATATTATATATACACACCACACACACACACCACACCACACACAAAACCACACACACAAATATATAAAAATTATATATATTATATATATTATAATTATATATATAAATACATATTGGCTATGCATAATATATATATAATATATATATATATATATATAATATATATATATATATATATTTATATATATATAATAATATATGCATTATTATATTATTATTATATATATATATATATATATCACACACACACAACACCACACACACACACACACACAAAACACACACACACACACACCACATATTATATATATATATAATATATATATATATATATTTAATATATTAGGTATGGTTCAAAAATTAGGAAAATTAGCATCGTCATTGTGGGTTTGATTATTGCTTTTATCATTACTCGGCACAGCCCGGGGGGAAACATTGCGAAACATCATCACGATTTGAGGAAAAGAAATCTAAATGATATGGGCGAAAAATTTTGTTTAATTTGATGATTATCTTAATAAGCCAAAAGCTTTAATCATTCCTCGCCTAAGAACCCGTCGCCCAAACAAAAAAAAGCTTTGGGGCTTATTGATTTTTATAGTAAATTTTTACATTTAAACCCTTATTCACTGTTCTCACGTACCTTTTTTTCTCTTATGGCAGATTTTCTTTTCAATGACTCACTCTCGTCCTTGAAAATTCCAAGGAATCACTTGTTCGCTACGTGGTTTCATGACGATTTGCTGTATCCTCTTTCATTTTCAGAAAGTTGACGCTTCAAAAACCCTTTACAGACCTCTAATTTTTCCCCCTACCCGGGGGGCTTCCGCACTGCCCTCGTGGTCTTACAGAACCGCGATATTACTGATTTTTATAAGAGCCAGTTTTGGGAGAATAATTATGCAAAGCAATACTATATAACTTGTACTGTACAAATTCAAGTAGGTCACTTCCCTCCCTTATTCAAAAATTTAAAAAATCTTTGATGACAAAGGTAAAAATTTAAAAATTATTTATTTTAAAAATCCAGAAAAAATCGAGATCAGGGTTTGGTTTTTCAAAAATATTTTTTGGGAAGCCGTCAGTTACTCAGTCTGGACCCGAAAGGGTATATCCGGGGGGCCAACACCAAGGGCGATAGATGCTTTTGGGGAGTGCGCCATCAGGGTTGGTTTAAACCCTTTTCCATCCAGCGTAAAATAGTTTTTTTTTATCCCTTAACCCCAAATATCCCTTTTCTCTAATATATATCCCTTTTGTTTCATACCATTGACCGCCAGCCGACACCTTCGGGGGCTGCACTTCCCCTCAGTGTTTAGAAAACCCTGGTATGGGTGTTTTTTTTTGCGAGGATGATGGAAAATTTCGTTTTTAAATTAACCATGTGATTACTAAAATCGGGCTGCCCGGTGCTGTTGCATCTTTCGTGAATCTCGTACTGTAAAGAAGGTAAAAATTGAAATTGTATAAATTTGCTTGTGGAATAGTTTATTTTTACAAACCTTTCGCATACAAAAAAATATTTTCAAATCGTTATTGCTTATAAAAATTTTAATTTTTAAAATAGGCCATATAAAAAACCACTTCCCCTTACTTCCTCCTCGTTGTTTTTTTTTTTGACTTCCTTTATTTTTGCATCAATAGAACAATTTTTTATTTTTGCTGCACAAATTTTAAAATTCAAACCCCTATAAAACATAAAATACCTTCACTACTCATGCAAAAACGCGACCGAATAAGAGGAGCTTTTGCGAGTAAAAATTTATGGGTTTTAAAAATAACAAAAGTATATTTTTTCCCAATGATAAGAAAATTGGGGTTTTAAAAAGACATGCTCTTTGCAACGTTGAAGTGAGAGGGATGACGCAAAAAAGTGATCGGCAAGGAGCAATACGGAAAAGTTTTCCATGTGGATGATGCATTAATTTTTTTCATGTATAATGAGAGTTTTTTCTTTATAAAAAGGGGAGGAAGGTTTTTTAGTGACAAAACATTGGACACAAAGCACACATGCATACCCAAACGCACACGTAAAGCACTTACACTCAACCCACACCCACTGCGCACTGACCGCATAAGCGCACGCGACGTAAATGCATACATCACTAAACAGCATGCATTTTTTCTGCATTATATTACCCCAAGCACCAATTAATGCACACAGATCATGTCATAAAATAAAAATAAACTGAAGTGTATAAAAACACAACCTCTCTCAATATATGTCACACAAAAACTATCCTCATGATATACACGCAGGTGTAATAATTATAAATTGGGGAGTAAAGAAGCTCGCCATTATATTAACCGCACATACGAATGGCACATTCACATGTGGGCGTGGGTATATTGTGTGTGTATGTATGTAAAACTCACCACACCACATCCTCGCACAAAAACACACACACACAACACACACACACAAACCACACACCACCACAACCCCACCAACACACCCCCCACACACACAAAACACACACAGCCACACCCAAAACAACAAACAACACAACACACACACACCTCACACACCCCACCCACATATATATTACTTCACACCTTCCTAGGGGCATCCCCCACCATTCCACCACCCACCAACCTGGCCTCCCTCCACCACCCCTCCCTCCCTCACCACCCATCAGTTGCCATTATGCCGTCACTGTTTTCTATATCAGCCGCCCACTTTTTGCCCCTGCCCAAATCCCTTTCCAAATCTCTGGCTCGAAGCACAACAGAAATCAAAAGGGTAATCGACTACCATTCGATTTTTTTTCTAAGAGCATAAAACAGCGTTTACAAAAGATTTGGTTCGCCCACCACAAAGCTTAAAACCTAAAAATTTTTTTTATTGGTAATGGAAATACTTTAAAATTCAAAGTGGGTTTTTATCACAACCCGTAAAAAGATTAATTTTTGGGGAACCTACTGTCCAAACATTTTGCATTTTTTTTTTTTTTAAAAGTAAACCGAAAAGGGAAATCTTAACCGTTGTAAGTATCGTCCCACAAAAAAGTTTTTTCCTTACTACACTTGGCCATTTGGGTTCTAAATTCTAGAAAGACTGTTTAACGGAGCAGGGGGAAAGGGGCTGCCCCACCAGCCTGACAAAAAGACAAGACAAATGACTCGGGACAAATAACTGGAGATTTTCCAGTGTTTTCTGTTGCCCTTTTTTGATTCTGGATTTGGACGCGTAAACTCAAAGAGGTCAAGAACTGTAACTGTGACTAAGGTGACTAGTTTCATAAAAAACGGTAACGAGTAATGGCCCCAAAAATGAAAAAAAAAAAAAATTTTCCCAAAAAAACAGAAAAAATTTTACATACATACATACTACATCATATACACGCTATATGCTCTACATATAATACATTACCATCTTCGTTGCAAAAAAGTAACTGCGCTACTAAAAATGTGGAAATTATATATATATATAAAATATTTATATAATATATAATATTATATATATAAATAATAATATATATTATATATATATATATATATTATATAATAAATATAATATATTGTGTGGTTGGTGTGTGTGTGTGTGTGTGTGTGTGTGTGTGTGTTGGTGTGGGGGTGTGTGGTGGTGTGTGTGTGTGTGTAAGTGTGTGTGTTTTTACATCTTTATACCCCCCCTGCTATCTTCCACACACACTGCATACAGTACGTGCGTGCCCCCCCCCGCAGTCGCTCTTGCTTCCAAAGTAAAAAAATGTCTGAGGGTAATCGTTTCCCGGTTTCCTTTGGGCCAAAGGGGTCTGCTTAAATATTCAGGATAAGGAAATTACAAATTTAAAAAGGTGTATTCCCCTGTGTTTCCCTTGGGAGGTACATTTGAGCACTTTTAGGGATAATACGTGTACGTTTCCTACGAATTTACTATACAACCGCCTAAATCAACAAAAAAAAAACAAAAGTGTGAAATTTAAAATTTTTTCTATTTTCACAAAATTTCTTTAGTTTTTTAAAAACCCCACATACACCACCACACACACCACACACCACACCACACACACACACACACACCCACACACACAAACAACAATATATATATATATTTTAATAATATTTTAATATAATTTTTTAATATAAACAAAAAACATAATAATAGTGATGAGTGATGAGGGGTGTGTTGTGTGGTGGTGTGGGGGTTTTGGTGTGGTGTTTTTGGGGGTGTTGTGTGTGTGGGGGTTGTGTTTTAAAGGGGCTGCGTATGTTGTATGCGCGCGCGGCGTCGTGTCTTTACCCCTTAACATACTATTTTGAGTATACTTATTAGCCTTGCATACCTTTCCCTTTGCAACAAAGCGCCAACGATTAACATTACCCCCGTGATGGTCGCCAATTTGTCATTCTAAAAGGGCCAGACGAGCAGCACGTAACTACGTTAAAGTAGAAATCACATTTTGTACCATTTTTCCACGAAAAACGAATTATTGAAAAGAGATAACTAGAAAACCGGGCCCAGATCCATTAGCCATAGTTAACCTTTGAAGTACAGCGGGGCGTCAAGCTTGCTTTATTTTTTCATATTTTAAATCTTTCATAATTGAACCGTTTACTTATCTACTCTACTACTTCTACTTATCTATCATCTTCTATCTATTTATCTCTCTTTTCATCTCTCTATATTTTCTATCTCCCATCTCCCTTTTCTGTCTATCAGTCTATAATCTTTGTCTACCTATATTTTTATTTTTTATCTATCTATATATCAATATTGTGGGTGTGGTGTGTGTGTGTTTTGTGTGGGGGTGTGTGGTGTGTGTGTGTGTGTGCGCGGCGCGGCGTGGTGTATTTGTTTGAATTTGGCTATATATATTCAGTAGACAATAATAAACAAGTTTAACGGGGGCGTCACTAAGGGGGGGTATGGGGGGGTTTACCCCTCCCAAATCAAAAAACTCTTTTGCAGGGCAAAAACTAGTTTTGCAGGGCCCAAAATTTTTGGTATTTTAATTTATAATTTTTCCCACAATATACGATATATAAAATGGTTGATGGTCCATTCCGGGCTACTTATAAAGATGTGGCATTTTCTTTTTCGTGATTTCAGGCAAAAATTTTTAAAGGGGAAAATTTTCCCCCCCCCCCAACTCTAACAGAAGTGACGCGCCTGTGTATTAAAAACCCTGTGGTAATTTATTGTGTATAATCAGAACAGACTGATAACAAAGTAAACCATTTTGTATATATGTACACCACAAACATCCACACACACACACCCAAACACACCACACCACCACACACACCACCCCAAAAACACCACACATACACCACACACACCACACACACCCACCACGCACCACGAAAGCACACACACCACAACACACACACACACCCCAAAACACACACACACACACACACACCATATATTATATATATATATAATAAAATTATATATAATAATATTACAAAAGAGAGGGAGAGAGAGAGAGGAGAGAGAGGAAGAAGGAGAGACAGACAGACAGAAGACGACAAGAGACAGAGACAGAGAATATACTTTTTGAAAGGGTTTATTTTCGTCCACCACCACACACAACCCCAAAACCCCACACACACACACCACAAACAACACACAACATATATATTATATATATAATAAAATATTAATATATTATATATATATATATATATATATTTTATCAAAAGAGGAGAGAGAGAGAGAGAGAGAGAGAGAGAGAGAGAGGAAGAGAGAGGAGAGAGAGAGAGAGAGAGAGAGAGAGGAAGAGAGGGGAAAAGAGAGAGAAGAGAGAGAGAAGAGAGAGAGGAGAGAGAGGGGAGAGAGAGAAAAATTACTTTTTGAAAGAGTTATTTTCGTCTCCCCCACAGCTTATTATAAATAAATTTTAAAAAACATTTTTATTGTAGCCCCGTTTGCATTCTCTTTAATTCCCTCTCTGGTTTCACTTTTAAAAAAAAAAGGATCTCTAGATAAGTCCTAAAAAAATGCCTTTTGGCTATGGACCCACTGACCGGGGGTGAATGAAGATAAGGACAAAACAAGACTGACAGTGAACTTTATAATCAAACCCAACCTCCCCTAATCCGACAACGTATTGCTTCTAATTTTAAAAAAGCAATATAAGCCTTTTCATGTTTACTTCACCTAAAAAAAAAAATCGTCGTGCGTCTTTTTTATGGATATGCATTTTTTATTACACATTCGAAAGTTTCGACGTACAACTGTGTCGGATGACCGTAGCCTCGGTGAACGACAGCCCCAGCTTATCGCCATGGCTGCCTTTTGGAAGGTCTACCCCATTTGCTGTCGGGTGTGTCGTCAAAGGCTTCGGGAGGGTGAAGGAAATCGGAATTCCACAGGGAGTTGAGGTACTGAGAGATGAATTGGGGCGATGGTGAAGTTTGGGGATTGGGGGGTTTTCAATTGATTTCCAAGTCGACAGTTTTCCAGAGAGAAAAAACCCACTAATGGGAATTTTCAACCCCATGGATATTCTAGGAAAAGAATTTCGGGGCTCTACTTTTTTCTTTCCAAGGAGATTGAAAAGCTGTTCATTTTGAAGAAAAAATGTAAAAGCTTTAAACCCAGAGACTCAAAAAAAAAATTCAATTTCACTGAATGTTGCGTCATCACGTTACCCTTTAGTCAAAAGGTGTTTAAAAATGCCCTTTTTATTTTTTTATTTTGGGACAGATAAAAAACTAATAAGCGATAAAAACCTAGCAAATAATTCTCACTTAGAACCACATTGCTTTAGTTTTGTTTTTTGTTTCTAATCCTGTCTTTTGGGGTGTTTGTTTTTTGTTTTGTTTTTTTTGCTCATTGGGGTCGTGAGAAATGGATAATCGGGAATTTTTTTTTATTTT
>NW_023656397.1:0-3569 GCF_015228065.2 Penaeus monodon
ATTATTATTTATAATTCCGAATAATCGAAAACCAAATATGGAAAAAAGTCATTGAAGAACTCTAACTATATTTCCTTTTTTCTTTTGATTTTGGGAACTTTTTTATCTTTTTTATTTTTATATATGTCACAATTTATATTATCATCATCATTATCATTATATCATCATTATATCGTTATCATCATTATTATCATCATATCATCATTATCATCATTATCATCATTATTGAATTTTATCATATTATTGCAATTGTTTATTATTTAATTGTTTTATATTTTTTCAATAATAATAAACTAACAATAAAATAATAATAAACAATAATAAAATAAAATAAATTTAATAATAAAATATATCTTATCTAATAGTAAATTTTTTATATAATTTTTTATAATTATTTTTACATCAACAAAAATATAAATAATAATAAAATAATAATAAATAAAATAAACCCAATATATTATTATATTATACTTATTATTATTTTTTTTAAATATAGATTTTTGAAAATAATTAAGATATAATAATAAATAATAATATACTAATAATAATAATAATAAAATAATAAAAATATAATAATAATAATATAATAATAATAATATAATATTAATTTATAAAATATTTTATATATTCAATTTTATAATTATTTTATTAATCAATTCTGTAATTATACATATTACCAATAATTGCCAAAAAACAATTTGGAATGAAAAAGCATATTTCGAATATTTCCAAATTTTAGTTTTGATGTTTTTTTACTTTTGATATTTTTGGACATTTTTTATTATTCATCAATTTATATTATCATCATATTATCTATTCCATTATTATCTTATCATCTATTATCATCATTATCATCATTATCTCATCATTATCATCATTATTGCAATATTATCATCATTATTCATTATTATATTATATTAATATTGATTATAGATATATTTGAAATATATATAACACAAAAAATAAAATAAATAACAATAATAATAACAATATAACTTTTATATATAATTTATATCATTATTTAGTTATATGTATTTTAATTTATATAATAAATAATAATATTGAATATATACATAAAATATAATATGATAATAATAACAAAATATATAATAAAATATTATAACTATATTTTATTTATATATACTTATTAATAATTTTTTATTAAGATATATAGATTTTTTGCAATGATACTAATAATAAAATAATAAATAATAATAATAATAATAATAATAAATAATAATAATAATAATAATAATAATAATAAATAATTTAATAATATATAATTATAAAATTTTTAATTTTATATATTCATGTTATCAAATACATTATATAATTTTAATTATATTTATTGTAATACAAATCTAAATGATAATCTTATTCCCTTTATTCACTAAAGTTATAAAAATTTTCCTTTTTGGATCTTTGGAAGTTTATTTCTATTTTCGCTTTTGATTTGTATTTATCTTATATCTTTATACATTATATATTATCATCAATCTTTTATCATCAATCATTATCATTATCATCATTATTCATTATTATCATCATTATTGCAATTATATATAATCAATTATTATCATATTATTGCAATTATTACATAATAAATATTTAAATTAATAATTATAAAATAAATTTATTAATTATAATATAATATATATTTATAATATAACCACACATATTAATAATTATAAAATAAATATAATTAATAATAATTTTAAATATATTATATATTATATAATTAAGTATATTAATTATTAATATACTTAAAAATTTATAATTTTTATTATATTAATATTAATAATTAAATATAATTAATAAAATTAATAAATATATAATTAATATTAATTAATATAATATAATCAATAATTAGAAATATTTAATATTCAAAAATTTAAAATGTCTTTTTTATTTATCACTTTTGTTATGGATATTTCTGTAATATTATCTTTTACTATAATTCTTAATCTATAATGATAAATTCATTTTGGTATATCTCATAGCATATTTCGCAATTTTGCTTATTCATTATTGATATATCTATACTTTTTATATATATGAACAATAATTTATTATATTATTCATTTCATTCATATTATTATTAATATTTCATAATTTATCAATTATCACTTATCAATATAATATTTATAATATAATTATTACATATTATTAACTATTTGATTATATAATATTTTTAATAATATATAACAAAAATATATATGTTATAATAATAATAATAATACTAATAATATAATAATAAATACTAATATTAATATATTATAATTAATTTAATTTATAATAATATATATAATTGATATACTAATAATTAAGTAATATAATAATAATAATCAAAATTTATAATATTCACATGATATAAAAATTCTTATTCTACTTTTATCTCATATTTTATGATTAATACCAATTCTGTAATTATTTCATTATTACCTAATATTGCCGAATCACAAAATGGACACAATTCATGTTTTGAGTATACTCTCAAAAGGCTATATATCGCTAGATTTTGCACTTTTCACTTTTGGGAATGTTTTTTTATACCTTTTTCATTATATATGGACACAATTTCATTATTATTCATTATATATTAATTATTCATTATTAGTTATATCATCATTTCTCATTATCATCAAATTTTCATCAATTATAATCATTATTAATAATTATCATCATTATTGCAAATTTTATCATATTATTAATTATTGGATTATATATATTTTTGCAATAATATAATAACCACAACAATAATATTAATAATAATATAACAATAATAACGATTTATAATAATAATTTATATCATTTCTAATTAGTATCGTATTACTGTAATTATTACTGTATAATAATTATTTTGCAATTATACTACATACAATAATAAAATGATAATAATAACAATAATAATACTAATAACAATATTATAACCACTAGCATATTATTATATACTTATACTTATATATATGTTATTATTACAGATATGAAGATTTTTTGCAATGATACTAATAATTAAGATAATAGTATATATACTAATATAATATATATAATAATAATATAATATATAATAATAATAATAATAATATAATAATAAAATTTTATAATATTCAAATGTTATCAAATTCTCTTATTCTCACTTTTATCATCATTATTGTTTATGTTAATACAATTTGGTAATTATTATCATTATTACCCTAATAATTGCCGAAATCACCAAAGAAATGGAAAAAACGTCATTTTGGAGTATACTCTCAAAAGGCTATATTTCGCTAGATTTTGCCGCTTTTTCGACTTTTGGGAATGTTTTTCTTATACCTTTTTTATATTATATATGGACCAATCTGTTATTCATCATCATTATCATGTTTCATTTTATGTTATATATCATTCATCATTATCATAAATTTCATCATGCAATTATTATCATTTTGCAATTGTTATCTATTATTGCATCATCATACATTATTCATATTGATTCATCATTGAATTCATCATCATTTATCATCATTATTGCAATAATATTCATCAATTATTCCATAGTTATACATTATTATTTCATAATATGAATC
>NW_023656398.1:0-3568 GCF_015228065.2 Penaeus monodon
TTTGTACAGAGTTTTTTAGAAGAAGTATTCAACACTTTCGCCAGCATTTTAATTAGTTTGCTGTTATTTCATCTATTCCGGGGCTCTTGTTATTCTTTACTTCTTTTATGGCTTTTATAACCCTTTGTCAGCATTTCGGTGGTTCATCTTTGCGGCAAATTTTCTAATTTAAAAGTTGTTGTTAGATCTTATTCTTTGTATAAGGGTTTGGGAAAAATATTGATTCCATCTATCTTTGGGCTTCTTTTCCATCACATAAACAAGTCCATCTTCAGTTTTTGATATGTCCATAGGTTTAATTTCGTGTGATGTTCGTTTCCTTGGTAAGTTCTTTAGTTGTCTTATGATAGAACAGTTTTCAATTCTCTGGCAATGTTCATTTAAATATTTTTCCTTATCTTGTCGCATAATCTTTGAATTTTGTATTTTGTTTTTTGTAAATTACTTTTTCAACTGGATTATTGATACCTTTATTTTAGCATCTTCTTGTTTCAATTTCACTTAGTGTTTTTTCAGATATCCAGGGGGAATTTGTCTTTTTCTTTTTGGCGATAGTTTCTTAAGCAGTGCTCAGCAGAGTTCTTTTCCTCTTCCCACAACTCATTTGGTGTTTTATCATCTTCACATTGATTGAGTATTTCAAATTTGTTTGACACTGTCAATTCTGTAATTGTTATCAGAGTTTTGTAGTCGAGCTTTAGAGGTGGTGTTGGACGTCCATCTTTTGAGTCTTATTTTAAAGTCGATAGTTTAGTAGTTGGTGGTCATGTTGCAGTCGGCACCAGGTCTTGTTTGGCATTTTTTATGCAACTTCTTCCATTTTTGGTTCAGCACAATGTAGTCAATTTGGTTGCGTGTCTTTGTCTGGTGAAAACCACGTGTACAAGTGTCTTGGGTGGTGTTGGAACAATGTATATGGCTATAATATATATTTGTATATCTAAATTTCAATAAATCTTATACTTTTCATTTAATAATTACACAAGCACGAAATTCAACGGTGTAACATTATAGATCATTATTTACTACTTGGCGATTAGGTACCCACGATGATTATATTACATATCTTTAAAGGATTAGTACAAAAAGTATCTATGGAAGAGTTATAAAAATGTCCATTTACTATATCAGACTATCAATATTGGTTAATAGCGTAGCATATGATATAAATACTAATATTATGAGGTTTTGCTTGTATTCTGACTTTTATAATGGATCAATTTTTGGTGCTGACCATTAGTGCATTTGCAGTTTTTTTTCGTAGAATATGCATGTGATATTTTCGCTTCTTCTTTTCGAGACAAAAGAATGTCGGTTGTATTCTGTTGTTTGTGACAATCTCCATTTTCCAAGTTGGTCTCATATTCCTAGTATTTGTAATGTTGTATCATCATTTTCGTTACATAACGTATGTCAATTACACCCATCATTGTCATTTCTTATCGTTAGTTGATTTTATGTGTTTCTTGAATTGGACTGTTTTCTTTATCTTTTTGTCTTCAGATGCATGTTAACTTGTCAGTGTGTTGCCACTGATGTACGATCGGCCCTGTGTCCTCGATCGGGTCGCATGTGTAATGAATTATCTGTTTCTGTATTGTAATAGTGGTGTGAGTGATTTGTCAGGTAAAATGGTGGATCCAGGCCTTTTATCGAGTCTCCATATTAGTTGAGGAACTATCCTGCCTTTGACATTACCTGTATACTGTCTAGATATTGATTTTGTTGTGAAACAGTAATCAGTATGAACTGAAGGTGTACCAGACATCCACTGCCCTGCTGCCGACAGTTACACCGCAATGGTATAGGGACGCTAATAGGTGCTATCCTGTTCAAGGGAAAGGGTGCAGTTTTGTCTTACCAGTGACTTATTACTAATACCTTATGATAAGTATATTAGATTATATTTGTATCCACCTTTCTATAATTTTTTATAATTTAAAATCATTATTTTTTATTTTTAAAAAATTTTTACTATAAATTTGGGAAAAAAAATTTAAAAAAAAGAAATTTAAATTAAAAAAAAATTTTCCCTTTTTCCCTTCAATATTTTGGGGGTTTTTAAAAATAATTTAATTTTTCTTTACTATTTTAAATGCGATCAAAATTTTTACCCCTTTTCATTTCATTTTTTTCTGGTCAGCCCCTTTTCTTAAAACCTTCTTTTTTCCAAAAAGAAATTTTTTTCTTTGTTTTTCCCCATTTTTTAATTTCCCACTTTTCCAGTTTTTTTTTCCCCTTTTTTTCAAGTAGTTTTCCCTCTTTCTTTCTTACTTCCCCTTGAAAATTGTTTTTAAAATTGGCCTTTTTTTTATCTTCTTTTTCCAGGCATTTTCATTTCCCCCTTTCCCTATTGCGCCCCCTTTTCCCCCCCGGGGATTGTAAAATTAAATTTTTTTTAATCATGGGGGGGGTTTTTCGGGAAAAAAAAAGTGGGGGAACCCCGGCCTTTTTAACCCAAAACTCCCTAAAGGGGAAACCCCCTTTAAAATTACCTTCGAAAAAATTTTTTTTTTTTCCCCAAAAGCGAATTTTTAAAATCCCCCCCTCCCGATTTTTTCCGCCCCCCTTTAGGGGAATAGGTGATTTTTCAAAAAAGGGTGCTTTTTTTACCGGAAAAAAATAAAATTAAAATTATATTTTTTATTAAAATATTTATTAAATTTTAATTTTTTAAAAATAATAATTTTTAAAAATTAATATTAAATTTAAAATTATAATTTTTATAAAAAAAAAATTATTAATAAAATAAGGGGTTTTTTGGTTTTTTTTTTTAATTTAAAAAAAAATTATAAAAAATATAATTAAATTTTCTTTAATAAAAAATTGTATTTATTTAAAATTGATATTTTTTTGGGGTTGGTTTTTTTAATTTTTAAAAAAATTTTTTTTTTTTTTTTAAAATTTAAAAAAGGGAAAAAAATTTTTAAAATTAAAAATTAATTTTTCAAAAATAAAAATAAATTTTTTTAAAAAAAAATATATTATTTAATAATTATTTTTATTTTTTTAAATTTTTTTTTTTTTAAAAAAAATTTTTTAATTGTTTTTATTAAATTTTTAAATTAATTTAAAATAAATTTTTTTTTAATTTTTAAATTTTATATAAAAATTATTATTTTTTTTTTTTTTTTTTTTTTTTTTTGGGGGGGTTTTTTTTTTTTTTTTTTTTTTTTTTTTTTTTTTTTTTTTTTTTTTTTTTTTTTTTTTTTTTTTTTTTTTTTTTTTTTTTTTTTTTTAAAAAAAAAAAAAAAAAAAAAAAAAAAAAAAAAAAAAAAAAAAAAAAAAAAAAAAAAAAAAAAAAAAAAAAAAAAAAAAAAAAAAAAAAAAAAAAAAAAAAAAAAAAAAAAAAAAAAAAAAAAAAAAAAAAAAAAAAAAAAAAAACCCGGGGGGGTGGGGGGGGGGGGGGGGGGGGGGGGGGGGGGGGGGGGGGGGGGGGGGGGGGGGGGGGGGAGTCCTGCAACAGGTACAATTTAAGTTCACCTATAAAAAACAGAGAAAAGCTGCTGAAACACTTAACCTAGAAATGGAAAGTAGGAATATGGTGAATAAACTTCAATTATCAACA
>NW_023656399.1:0-3567 GCF_015228065.2 Penaeus monodon
TTGTGTATGTGTCTGTTGTGTTGTGTATGTGTGTGTATGTGTATGTGTGTGTGTGTCTGTGTGTGCATGTGTGTGTGTGGTGTGTGTGGTGTTTTTGTGTGCAGTGTATGGGCGTGTGTGTATGTGTGTTGTGTGTGTGTGTGTGTGTGTGTGTGTGTGCATTTGTGTGTGTGCGCGTGTGTGTAATTTATATATGTGTGTATATGTATGTGGGTTTGCATGTGTGGGTGTGTTGTGTTTGCATTGTGTGTGTGTTTTGTGTCTGTGTGTGGGTTTTTTGTGTCTTTATGTGTGTGTGTGTTTGTCTGTGTTTGTGTGTGTGTGCCCTGCGTGTGGGGTGTGTGGTGTGTGTGTAATTTATATGTGTGTATAATATACACACATATAAATTACACACACACACACACACACACGCACGCAACCACACACAAACACAGACAAACAAACACCCACACACTTTAAAAAACACAAAACACACACACACAGACACAAACACACACACACAATGCAAACACAGACACACGCACACACGCAAACGCACACACACATATATATATACACACACATATATAAATTACACACACGCGCACACACATGCACACACAGACACACACACACACACACACACACACACACACACACATACACACACATGCACACACAGACACAAACACATACACACATACGCACACACACACACGCGCACACGGACACACAAACACACGCACATACACACACTTGATATGAACCTCGTTACCAAAAAATGATATACCCAGACGCTTCCTCTTTCGATGCATCTGTCTGCTAAAGCCAAGATGGCGATGCAGGAGGGAGTTTTCTCTTTATACTACGCAGATAGCGAAGTAAGATTCGTGGACCTCGTGTGCGAGGGCGAAAGAACGACATTCTATCTGGATACTGGTGTCATAGACTCATTTATTACTTCCAACCAGGTGAAGAAGTTTGGCAAGCAGGACGAAGTGTTTGAGGATGAATTTAGAGATTCCGTAGTGTTAAATATTAAGGTCAAGGGCACAGTTTTCCCGATTACTTTTGAAGTCGAGGACAATTATAATTTTAACTATCTGGGTTTGGACATTCTGTTCGCCTTTAGTTGCACCATAAATCTACAAGAGAACTCCTTGACCTTCGGTGACTATGCACACTTGGATGTCACCAAGATCGATTATCTGTATGAGACAGTGACCGTCGAAGGCAAGGATGTGGAGGCAATGGTTGATACTGGTACGACATTATTCCTTACAAGTAACTTGGAGGTAGCAAAGGACCTGAATTTACCACTGGAAGATGTATCAGAGCTGAAAGGCGGAGTTCAAACATTCTACGGGGATTTGCCCATGCGGCATGCGGCTTATTGTCGCCTGAAGGTGAAAGACCGTGAATTTGGGATAGCGATGTACTTTGAAAGTGACGAGGAAGACCTTATAATAGGAATAGGGGCCGTACGAGGAGGGACAATACGGTTTTACCACGACTTAACGTACGAAATTTCTGTGTCAGGGGAGCTTGACATAGATGAAGAGACGAGGATGTATGGTTTTACAGGTACGCTAGCCGAGGATTATGATAGAAAGCAATAGGCCTTGACAGAAACTGAGCCTCCAACGAGTGTCTAGAACTGACAGACCTGGCCGAGGTCACGCCTGCACAAGGCTCCTGTCATGGGAGCCAAATTCAATTCTCCGTCGCGGCGGTCGTAAAATTGCCTGTGCTCCGACTGCTTGCTCGAGACCGATCTCACGGCGAGAAAACGACATGTCGCCTTGAGAAGTCAAACGCAGGTTTCGTAGGAAAAGTCGCCGCCGTGGCACAAGTGTTAGCGCGCCGAACCGCGTTTGATTAGGAAAGGCATCGAATCAGGTAAGAGTGGCACTGCCAAATAACCTCTCAATAGTGAACAATAATGAAAAAAAAAAAAAAAAAAAAAAAAAAAAACCGCGCGTCCCATTGCACGCGGGCGATGCAAAAAAAAAAAAAAAAAAAAAAAAAAAAAAAAAAAAAAAAAAAGAAAATAATAAAACTAAAATCATAACAAAAATTAAAGATAATAAATATAAAAATATATATATATATAAAATAAATTAAAATACAAAAAATAAAAAAATTTATAGATAAAATATAATATATAAATAATATAAAAAAAAAATAGATAAATAATATAAAAATAGAAAAAGATAGATAGATAGATAAAATAAATAAAATATATTTATAAAAAGAAATAGATAATATATAAATTTTAAAAAAATTAAAAAAGATATATTTAAAAGATAGAAGCAGAGTATAATTAAAAGATAATAGGGTTATAGATATAAAAAAGATAAATAGATATATAAATATAAAAGATAAATAGATCTATAAATTAATAAAATAAATAGATATTAAATAAAAAAGATAAAAAAGATTATAATATAAAAAAAAAAAAATAGATAATAAATATAAATATACACAAAAAAGAAAAAAAGATATATAAATAAAATAGATAAATAGTTATAATTATGAAAAGGTCAATAGTAAATATAAAAAGATAAATGGATATAAAATATAAAAAATAAATAGATTATAAAAATAAATAGAAAATAGATATATGAATATAAAAGATAAATAATATATAAAATAGATAGTAAAAAGATATATAATTATGAAAATAAAAAGATAAAAAAGTATAATATAAATAGATAAAAAGAACATAGATATAAAAAAGATAAATGGATATATAAATATAAAATAATAAAAGATTATTTAAAAAAAAAATAGATATATATATATATTTTTTATCATTTTACTTTTAAAATCTATCTATCTAGGGGCCGCGGTGGCGAATGGTTAGAGCGTCGGACTCAGACTGTCACACGGCAATCTGAGTTCGAGGTTCAGTCCCCGGCCGGGGGGCTGTTTTTGGGAAGGAACTTTACCTCATTGCCTGCCTAGCCCGGTGGCCAAGCCCGCTCAAGTCAGTGCGGGAAATAGAATGGTGGATCGATAAAAACCCGGGGGGGAAAGGAATGGCAAAAACCCCCGCCTAAATTGCCAAAGAAAGATCAGGGAAGCCCATGATCGTCAAGGGGCGGTGGCCGAATGGTTAAGCGTCGGCTCCAGACTGTCCGACGGCAATCTGGTTCGGGGTTCAGTCACCCCCGGCCTTTTTTTCCCTTGGGCAAGGGAAAATTTACCTCGATTGCCTACCTAGCCCGGGGGGGCCAAGCCAGCCAAATCAAGGGGTCCCCAAGCCCGGATAAAAATTTTAAATTCCTAAAGGTACCCCGCACTCTCCGTGGAAGGAACTGGGGAAACCCCCCCACGTACTCATCCAGAGCTCACAGCATGAAAAAATAAATTTTGGGATGTGCTGGACCCGGCGGCTCAACATGAACCTCCGTTAAAAGAAGGTCTATCTATTACTTATATTTATATATTATTTATCTATTCATATTTTAAAATCTATTATCTATTATATTTATATATATATTTATCTTTTATATGTATTATCTATTTATATATTTGTATTTTTTTATATCTATTTTTCTATTTATTTTTATGTATCTTTTT
>NW_023656401.1:0-3566 GCF_015228065.2 Penaeus monodon
ATAGCTGGGCACTTCGGAGAGATAATTATATTTGTACTCTGTAAGGTACTTGCTAAAACTAAACGTTCACAGTAACGTGGGAAGGAAAGACGGAAGAGGTTTTCGTGGGTATTTAGCAGAAGGGAGGTCCAACATTGATAAATGTTCATTAAATGATCGGGAGTAGAATGTGGGCGGGTAACGCGTCCGTTTTCCATTGAAACTTCGTTTTTACACCTGATTTCTGACCCCTGACTTTGTTCTTCAGTTTGGTCTTAAAATATCTATTTTTCCTTTTGAATCATTTGATAATTTTGTTACGAAGTTTTTATACGCTTACGGTATGTTATTGCATTTTAGCGTTTTCGTTGGTTTTTTTTCCCTTTCAAGTTTTATTTCACTCGTAATGTAAGGCTTAGAAAAATGTGTATTTCTTAAATCGTTTTTGAAAAGCGGAAAACATTTTATAGGTCACTTTTAACTGTCTTTGAAAAATTTGCAAGGGCATCATTTAAATCTCGGGAATTGTTTTTACGTGTTGCCAGTTGTATTTTCGATTTCATTTAAACGGTTAGATTTTCTACAATTATTTGCTTGTCTGTACTTGGGATTTTTTTTATTTTTTACGACATGGGCTGTGTAGTGTATAAAAGGGGAAAAATGGTTGATAAATTGAGTATGAACAATGCCTTTGCACAGGTATTTGCTATATTTGCCCAAATTATGCAATAAGGTCAAAATTTTTGCGTAACGGTTGGGTGTGAGATTTACAATGATAATAATGAGTTGAATGGCTGATTGTATCCATTATCATTTTGACTACTGCTTGTAGTAAATCTAATGAAGTCACCTATATATATTTTAAATAAATTTTGTTTAAGTGCTCACAGGTTGTTAAAGTCGACTTAAATAAAATTTGACTTAGGTCGTCTGTAGACGACCCCTATTTACGATAGGGTTATGGTCTATATTAGAGACTGTCTCAACGAATAAGGTTTCAGGTTTGGTATTGACTGTTTAAATTTTGCAAATTTTTGTTTGAATTATTACGTACGTAAAGGCTTAATCCTCCACTGATCCTCGAGGTATTATTGTAACTAGATAATAATTTGGAATAGTGAACAAAGATTCAATGTCGTTAGTTGCTTTGTTTCACAAAAGCCAATATAATCAAATTTCTTTCAAAAAACACTTGAAGCTCCTCAAAATAACAATCTAATTTTTTGGGTAATGTTTAAAATTAAAAAATTATTTCAAAATTAGACTTTTTAAAATCCCTTATCTGTTTAGCTCACCCGGGAGAAAATAGTTTTCATTTGGATTCAAGAAACTGCAAGTTTGCTTACGATAAATCTATTGGGTCGTTTTCCCTTGGAAGGAGGAGGAAGAGGAGGAGGCTGTTTAAACAATAAATAATACAAATATTTACACATACATTATATATTTTTTATAAATAAAAAAAAAAAAAAAAATCATATATATATATATATATATATATATATATATAATATTATATATATATATATTTTGTGTGTGTGTGTGTGTGTTGTGTGTGTGTGTGTGTGTGTGTGTGTGTGTGTGTGTTTTATATATACAAACATAAAAGATGGATATACATAAAAATATATAAATGTTTTTTTTTTTTTTATTTTTTTTTATTTTTTGGTATTTGTTTTATGTCCATTTTTTATAGTATATATATATATGTATATATATATATAGTATAAAATATAAAATTATATATATATATAATATATATATATATATATATTAATATATTATAAAAATTATATTTTATATAGATATATATATTATATATTTATATAGTAAAATATATTAAATTAATATATATAATAAAATTGGTATGTCTTTTTTTACCCAAAAATACAAAATAAAAAAAAAATAAAAAAAAAAAAAAAAAAAAAACCAACCAACACACATACAAAACCCACACCCACAGAACACACACACACACACAAAAAAAACACCACAACCCCACACACACATCAACACACACACACACAAACACAACACAAACACACAAAATATATAATAAATATATAATAATAATATATATATATAATATATATATAATTATATATATATATTAATATATATTAAAATATTATATATATATATATTATTAATAGTAGGTGTCTGTGTGTGTGTTGTGTAGTTTTATATATATTATAAAATATATATAATATATCATATATATTATCTATTAAAAATATATATATATATATATATCATGTAATATATATCTGTGTTTGCCGTTATACATATACATTTAGTTGTATGTATATATATAATTTAAAATATATATATTAAAATATTAATATATATATATATATATATATATATATATATATATAACTATGATTTTTACATTTATGGTATATTATTTATATGATAAAGATAATAGATAAGATAGTAATATAGATATATAATATATATATAGTATGATAAAATATAGATAATATATATATAATAATAAATAGATATATTAAATATATATATATAATAAATTTAATATATATATTAAATATATAATATATATATATAATATATATTTAATTTTTATTAATATATTTAAAAAACCCTTATTTTATAAATTATTTATATTAATATATATATTTTATAATTTTAATTAATATTTTAATATTTTGTTTTTTTTTTTTTTTTTTTTTTTTTTTTTGTTTTTTGGGGTTGTTTTCATTTTTATATAAAAAATTTTATATATTTTTATTTTATTTTTTTTTTGTTTTTTTTTTTTTTTTTTTTTTTTTTTTTTTTTATTTGTTTGTTTTATTTTTAAAATTTTTTAAGAAAAAAAAAAAAAATATTTTATATAATTTTATAAAAATAAAAATATATTTTAATATATATAATTATATATAAAATATTATTTTATATATAATAACGTGTGTGTTTTTGGGATTGTGTGAAAGGAGAGGAAAAAATATAGTTATTTATTATGTGTTTGGGGGTGTGATTTTTTTGGTTGCATTTGAAGTGTGTTTTGTGGGTTATGTGTGTGAGTGGTATAACCAAAAAACACACACAGAACACACAAAAACCCGACAAACACACAAAACAACACAAAAAAAAAAACACACACCCAAAAAGCCCCACACACAACAACCACCAAAACCAAAACACACACCCAAAACCACACACAAAATATTATATAATATATATATATAATTTTTAAAATTTTAATATATATATATATTTTAAAATTTAATAAAATTTTATATATAAAAATTTTTTTTTTTTTTTTTTTTTTATATATAAAATTTTTAAATATTTTAATTATATTTAAAAAGGTTTTTTTTGTTTGTTTTTTGTGGTTTTTTTTTTTTTTTTGGTTGTTTGGGGGTGTTTTTTGGGGGGGTGTGTGTGTGTGTGGTCGTGTGTGTGGTCGTGTGTGTGTGGGTTTTGGGTTTTTTTTTTATTATAAAAAATATAAATAAAAAATATAAACAAATTTTTTTTCCTTTTTTTTTTTTGTTTTGGGGTTTTTGTTTTTTTTGGTTTTTTTGGGTTTTTTTTTTTCCCCCCGATTTTTGGGTTTTTTTTTTTCC
>NW_023656402.1:0-2500 GCF_015228065.2 Penaeus monodon
GACGATAAGTCAAATGGGCCCGATAATGGCTAATACCCCGTAAACTCCTTGCGTTAAAAATACTAAATTTTGATTATCAAGTTTCTTCTTGTTTATTCACTGTTCCTTCCATATTAAATGGTCATTAATTAAATTAACATAATATCATTAAATGTTAATTAATTTTATGAGGTCTTCCATTGATGTATTTATCATTCAGTATTGATAAGGTACTTTCATTATTGCATTTTGTATTGCCTTTTTTATAATAAATGTATTAAATCTTCTTTCATTATTAATTAATATTGATTGCACGATTTGGGAAATACATAAATCATGATCACAATATTTTATTTATTTTCCTTCACCAAAACAAACACACAAAACCACAAACACAAGAAACAGAAAATACTACCTATGCGATATATTATTAAAATATAATATATCGCCCTAATCCTAACAAAGAAAATTTCCAACCGTAAAAAAAAAAAAAGAACAGCAGCCGGCAGAGAGGTCTCGGGCCCCGGCCTATGGCCAGGAGGAGTGGCCGAGGCAATTCTTCCAAGGAAACAGGTAGCGCTCAAGACGGTGGGGGGGGGGGGGGGGGCGGCTACTGCAAAGGGAAATACCTAGTTCCACTAGTCCTGGCTTGCGGTTTGCCCCTTTTAAACTAATTAATTTTACTTTACTTTTAATAATTTAATATATATAATATATATATATATATATATATTTCTATATATATTATATTATTTATCTTTTGGTGTGTGTGTGTGTGTGTGTGTGTGTGTGTGTGTATTTGTGTGTTGTGTATGTGTGTATATATATTATTATTTATATTATATATCTATCTATTTTATTCCCATATATATATCTTTACTTTTATCTCTATTTTCTTTATCTTCTGAATTTATATCTTCTCTTATATTCTCTTTCTATATAACTGCTTTCTCTCTATCTCTCTCTCTCTCTATTCTCTTTTCTATCTCCCTTTGTGTGTGTGTGTGTGTGTGTGTGTGTGTGTGTGTGTGTGTGTGTGTGTGTGTGTCTGTGTGTGTTGTGTGTGTTTTGTGTGTGTGTGTCTTTCTTCTCTGTCTTCTCTTAAATTTTTTCTTCTCTCTCTTACTCTCTATCTCTTCTCCTCTCTTCTTCTCCTCTCTCTCTTTCTCTTCATTTTCTCTTCTCTCTCTCTCTTCTCTCTCTTCTCTATTCTTCTTTCTCTTATCTGCCTCCTCTTTATCTCTACGTACCTGTCTCTTTTGTCTCTCTCCCTCTGCCCCCCCCCCCCCCCCCCCCACCCTTTTCTCTCTCTTTTCCTCTCTTTTTCCTCTTTTCCCCACCTTTTCCTCTCTTCTCCTGTGTTTTGTTGGTGGGGGTGTGTTGTGTGTGTGGTGTGTTTGTTGTGTGTGTTTAGTTTTTTGGGTTGTGTTGTGTGTCCGGGTTCTCCCCCCCCCCCCCCCCCCCCCCCTTTTTTTTTTTTTTTTCTTTATTTTTTTAAATTCTTATTTTTTGTGTGTGGGGGGGGTTTGTTTGTGTGTGGTTGGGGTTGTGTGTGGTGTGGTTGTGTGTGTGGGTGGTGTTGTGGGTTGTTTGGTGTTTGTGTGTCCCTGTGGTCCCCCTTATGTGTGTGGGGGGTGTTCGGGGGCGCTCTTGTTTCCCCTGCCTCCTTCCCTTTCCGGTGGCTTTTTTCCCTCAAATAAACCCTCTCTATGGTTTTCTTCTTTTTCCCTCTCCTCCCGTCCTCCCGCGGGTTGGGCCCCCGGTTTGGCTCCCCCCGCGGCGGGTGAACTTTCCCTGCACCGGAACGTATGGCTTATTGTAAATCGCCACTTGTTAGTTGAGGGGTTTTTGGCGTAAAGGTGTTAATTTTAAAAAAAGTAGGTGGGGGGCACCGGCAAACGGTGGTGAGTCCCTCTGGCGGTGAGTTCCCCCCCGCCCCCACTGCCAGGGGGTTTCCCTCTGTAAGATTTTCTGCTTCGCTGCCGGAGAGGAATGGCCCCCCTCGAAAGCGTGTTCTTTGCAGCCCGAGCGTTTGGTTGGGAGCCACACCCTACGGGGCTACAGACTTTAAAGATCCCACTTTCTTTCACAGAAAGGGAATCATTTCTAAAATTTCCCCCAGATACTCTTAACAGAACACACATTTTAGGGCATTTTAAAAGAAAACCCAGAAAAGAACTCATGGTCACAGCACGAAACTCCCTAATATCGATGCGGAAATTTAAAACGCGCCCTCTCTCGCTCTCTCTTTCTTTCTTTTTTCCCTCACCACACAACACTCCACATTGTTTTTTACTTCTTTATTACATATTAAACAACAAAAATATCCTATTGTCTGCGAAAATATATATTGGTGTGAGCCATTTCGGGGTTAGTAATCCCCGGGTTTGTTTTTTTCCCTCTTTTTGCTACCCAGGAGGCCCTGCGTCACGACAAAAAATTTTTCATTTAAAGGGGAAGTCTTTATCTTTTAATATAGTCTTGCCCCGGGGAAAAACACGAAGTTTTAAACCCCCTCTTG
>NW_023656405.1:0-3561 GCF_015228065.2 Penaeus monodon
TTCTTTTTGTTTTATTTTTATGCTTTTTATAATTTTAAATTTTATTATAAAAAAACAGGAAAATTTCTATTATAATTATTTTTAAAAATTTTAACTGGTTTATTTATATATATTTAATTAATATAGATATATATGTATTATAAATAAATATTTGTTTTTTTTTGTTTTGTTTTTGTGTTTTTTTGTTTTTTGTTTTTTGTTTTTGGGGTTTTGGTTTTTTTGTTTTGTTTTTTTGTTTTGTGATATGTTATAAAAAATTTATATAATATATATATAAATATATATATTAAAATATATATATACATATATATATATTTAAAATAACATACTTACACACACACACAAACACACACCACACACCCACCACAACACACACCCACACACCACAACACACACACACAACACACACCACACACCCACACACAACCCCCACAAAACACACACACACAACAATATATATATATATAAAAATATATATATTATATTAATAAATATATTTATATAATATATTATATAAAATATATTTAAACATAAAGAGTATAGAAAAGGGCATTTCACAAAAAAGAGAAATTTCCTTGTTTTATTTATTAATTATAATTCTACAATTATAACACACGAAAAACGAACATAAAAACAGATTACCAGGCAAGACACACGGAAAACCCTACACTCTCTGGGTTCGTCCTTTCACGGAAAAAAAAGAAGGAAACACGTGGAGGGGAAGTGGAGTTTTGAATGAGTATTTTTCCCTTTTTAATGCTGGTCAGTATTTTAATGGTAGTTTTGGGGGCATCGATTATTATGTATTCATTATTTGGAATGTTTTTTCCAACGGAAAAACGTTGGGCCTTTTGTGTTTGTACTTCGATTTCCGGGGTTTTCTTTCGTTTTTCTTTTCAGTGTTGAATTTTTTTCTGCAGTTTTAATATCCACAAAATTATAAATTAATAGATTAATTTTCATATGCATCATTGACATGAAAATAAAATTGTTTCTTTTTGCTTTTAAAAATATTAAGTAATCAACCCTCTTTTCTATGGATTGATGACGTTTAGACGTATCTAAACATGTTTGGATTTTAACTAGCTCGTTCTGCACATGTGAGGTTTTGTCTTTTAGATTAAAATAAGGGCCGGTCCCGGGGGTGAATTAAATTAACCTGAGCCCTTCGGGTGTGCTTTGAGATTTGCTTACTTTAAAAATGGGGTTTAAATTTTTATGACGGCCACGGGAGATGCTTTTTTTTTTTTTTTTTTTCCCCCTTTTTTTTTTTTCCCCCCCCCCTTTCCCCCTTTTATTTTTTTTTTAAAAAAAAAAAAAAAAAAAGGGGGGGGGTTTTTTTTTTAAAAAAATTTTTTCCCCCCCCTTTTTTTTCCCCAATTTTTTTTTTTCCCCCGGTTTTTTTTTTTTCCCTTTTTGGGAAAAATTTTCCCCTTTGGTTTAATTTTTGGGTTTCCCCCTTTTTTTTTTTTCCTTTTTTTTTTTAGAGTTTTTTTCCTTTTAAAAAAATTTTTAAAAGGGGAAAAAGGGGTTTTTTTTTTAAATCATTTTTTTTTTGGGGGGTTTTTTTGGGCCAAAAAATTTTTTTCCCCTTTTTTTTTTTTTTTGGGGGGGTTTTTTCCTTTTTAAACTTTTTGGGCCCTTTTTCCCCGGGGGTTTTTTTAAATTTTTTTCCCTTTTTTTAATTTTTTTCCCTTTTTTTTCCCCAAACCTTTTTTAAAAAACCCGTTTTTTTTTTTTGGGGAAAAAATTTTTTTTAAAATTTTTTTTTTGGGGGAAAATTTTTTTTTTAAAAAAAAAATTTTTTTTTTTCCCCCCCCCAAAAAAAAAAGGGGGAAAAATTTTTAATTTTTTTTTTTTTTTTTTAATTTTGGGGGGAAAAAAAAAACCCATTTTTTATTAATTAAAAAACCCCCAAAAAAAAAAATTTTTTAAAATTTTAAACCAAAATTTTTTAAAAAACCCCAACTAAAAAAAAAAAAAGGAAAAGCCAGCAGCTTTAATAAAGTTAGAACAGTTTTCTCTAGAAATAATCAACATAATCAAAGAAAACTATCAAGCATATAACAGAAAATCAAAAGACTTTCTACAGGAAACAAGATTTTCGAATGGCTTTCCTAATTAAAACCGCGTCAGAAAAAATCATATCATTCTTGTGTGGTTTTTAAAAAGCAGTTTCCCACATTCCCAAACTAATGCAAAACGGCTAAAAATTTTCCCTAACCCGTAGGCATAATTGGGGATGTAGAGGGGTTTGTTGAAAAACTTCCCAAAAACCCCGTGGTAAAGCTTTACCATTTCAAATGGGAATAATCTTATGTGGTCTGAACCCCGTTTTCCGTTCTTTGAGCTGTCTCAGCAGGGTTTAAAGGGCCTTTAATTTTATATGGTGACCGTTAATCCTTTTAGAGTCCCCGAATACTTTTTTGACTTTATTCTAGTTCTTTCGGCTTCTAAAAAAAAAAATGAGTAGACATGCCTTTCCCCCCTTAAATAATCTAAATATTGTAGTTACCCCTTAAATATGACATACTTTCTTTTTCCCCATGTAACAGAAAATTTAAAAAATTTTTCATTTGGGAAAATAAACTAAAAAGACAAAATTGCTAAAAAAGAATACAACAGGTTTTTTATTTTTTGGGTTTTTCTAGTTTTCCTTTAATTTTAAAAAAATAATTTTATTTATTATATATTATAATTTATTTTTTTTTTTATATTTCATATAAAACTAATTATATATATATTAGATATTTTTTATATCATAATTATCATATTATAATTATATATTTTTATCATTTTTTATTATATTATATTATATCTATTTTATATATATAATATATATATTATAATTTATACCTTTATATATTATTTATATATTTTTACATAATATAAAAAATCCTGTCAAGCGATGGCCGGGTTTTAATAAAGGTTTATTTAAATTTTATATATTCGATATATATATTTGTATTTTATATATATAATATTTTTATAATATATATATTATATATATATATATATATATTTTATATATATATATATTAATTATATATATGAAATAATTTATACACATATTATGTATATATATACTATATATCATATATACTATACACACACATATTATATTTTAGTAATATATTAATGTGTAATTTTATTTTTTTTTATATATATATTATAGTATAAAAAATATATAATATATAATATTTTTATATATATTTTTATATATATTATATATATCATATCTATTATATATCATATATATCATATATATTTTTATGTATTATATATATTTTATGTATATTTTATATCATATGTTATAAATATCTTATATATATATTATAGACATCTTATATATATTATATATGTATTACATATATATTTATATACATATTATATATGATATATGTTATATAATACATTTTTCATTTAGTTTAGTCCTTTATTTATAAACCCCGGTACTGCACAGGCGTGGGCAGCTGTGGTACATTTGATGTATGGTCATAATATTAATTGGTATTGCCTTTGAGTTTTAGGCTATAACATTATTTGGTAAGTATATTATTA
>NW_023656407.1:0-28810 GCF_015228065.2 Penaeus monodon
AATTTATTTAAAAAAATTTTAATATTAATTAAAATAAAAAATTATATTAAATTTTTATATCATTATTATATTATTATTATTATTATTATTATTATTATTTTATTAATTATTATTATATTATTATTATTACTATTATCTTAATTATTAGTATAATTGCCAAAAAATCTATTATATCTGTAATAATAACAATAATAATAATAAGTATAAGTATTAATAATAATAATGCTAGTGGTTATAATATTGTTATTATTTTTTTTATTGTTATTATTATCATTATTATTATTTGTACTGGTAGTATAATTGCAAAAATAATTATTAAACAGTAAAATTACAGTAATAACGATACTAATTAAGATAATGATATAAATAATTATTATAAATCGTATTATTGTTATTTTATTGTTATTACTATTATTATGTTGTGGTTATTAGATTATTGCAAAAATATATACTATAACTCAATAATTGCAATAATAATGATAACAATTGCAATAATGATGATAATAATGCAATAATGATGATAATGATGATGATAATGATGATAATGATGATAATGATGATGATTTAAAGATAATAATGAGATAATCATGATAAAGATGATGATAATAAGAGAATGTGTCAATAATATAAAAAAGGTTTAAGAAAATTCCAAAAGTTGAAAAAGGCAAAATTAGCGAAATATTAGCCTTTTGATAGTTATCCAAAATGACGTTTTTCGATTTCTTTGTGATTTCGGCAAATTATTTAGGGTAAAATGATATTAATACCAAGAATGTATAATATAAAATAATGATGATAAAAGTGAGAATAAAGAGAATTTTGATAACATTAATATTTTATATATTATTATTATATGTATTATTAATTAATTATTATTATTATTATTATTAATTATTATTATTATATATATTATATTATATTATATTATTATTATTTATTATTACTATTATCTTAATTATTATATATTAAAAAATTATTATTGTATTAATAATAACAATAATATAATAAGTAAGTATAATTAATAATAATATGGTTAAATGTATAGATTATATTATGATGATATATTATTATATTGTAGGTAGTATAATTCAAAAATAATATTATAAAGTAATAATTAAACGAGTAATAACGATACTAATTAAGATAATATATAATAAATTATAAAATACTTCTAGTGAATATTGTTATTACTAATTATTATTTGTGGTTATTAGTATATGCAAAAATATACTATACTCAATAATTGCAATATAATGATAAAAATTGCAATAATATAAATAATTCAATAATATGAAATATGATGATAAATGATGATAATGATGATAATGATGATGATAACGATATAATGATGATAATCATGTAACGATGATGATTAATATAGATTTATATATTAATATAAAAAAGGTATAAAATAACATTCCCAAAAGTCGAAAAAGCGGCAAAATCTAGCGAAATATAGCCATTGAGATATACTCCAAAATGACTATTCTTCAGTATGGTGATTTGGCAATTTAGGGTAATAATGATAATAATTACAGAAATATAACATAACAATAATGAATAAAGTGAGAATAAAAGAGAATTTTGATAACATTTGAATTTTAAAAATTTTATTTATTATATTTCGAATTATTAGTTATATTATTAATAATTAATTTATTATATTATATATTATATTAATATACTATATTTTAATATTTAATAATTAAAAAATCTATTTATATTGTATAATTAACAATAATAATAATAATATAATATATAATATAATTATGGTTATAATATTTATTAGTCTTATTATTGTATATTGATATATTATTATTATCTGTAGTATAATTGCAAAAATAATATTATAAAATAATAAATTACAGTAATAAATATAATTAAGATAATGATATAAAATATATTATTATAAATTTTTATTGTTATATTATTGTAATTACTATTATTATTGTTGTGATTATTGTATTATTGCAAAAATATATATATAACTCCAATAATTCAAAATAATGATAACAATTGCAATAATGATGATAATAATTGCAATAATGATATATGATGATGATAAATGATAATAGATAATCGAATGATAAATAATAATGATGAAAATCATGATAATGATAATTGATAATAAAGGAATTGTGTCCATATAATGATAAAAAAGGTATAAGAAAAACATTCCCAAAAGTCGAAAAAGCGGAAAATCTAGCGAATATAGCCTTTGAGAGTATACTCCAAAATGACGTTTTTCGATTCTTGGTGATTCGAATTATTAGGGTAATAATGATAATAATTACCAGAATTGTATTAATCATAACAATAATGATGATAAAAGTGAGAATAAAGAGAATTTTGATAACATTTGAATATTATTAAATTATTATTATTATTTATCATTATTATTATTATTATTATTATTATTATTATTATTATTAGCATTATTATTGTTATTATTATCATTATTATTATTTGTACTGGTAGTATAATTGCAAAAATAATTATTATAACAGTAATAATTACAGTAATAACGATACTAATAAGATAATGATATAAATATTATTATAAAATCGTTATTATTGTTATTATTATTGTTATTACTATTATTATTGTTGTGGTTATTAGTATTATTGCAAAAATATATACTATAACTCCAATAATTGCAATAATAATGATAACAATTGCAATAATGATGATAATAATTGAATAATGATGATAATGAGATGATAATGATGATGATAAACGATAATAATATGATAATTATGATAATGATGATGATAAATAACAGGAATTGTGTCCATATATAATATAAAAAAAGGTATAAGGAAAACATTCCAAAAGTCGAAAAAGCGGAAAATCTAGAGAAAATATAGCTTTTGAAGAGTATACTCCAAAATGAAGTTTTCATTCTTTGGTGATTTAGGCAAAATATTAGGGTAATAATGATAAGAATTACCAGAATTGTATTAATCATAAACAACAATGATGATAAAAGTGAGAATAAAGAGAATTTGATAACATTGATATTATTAAAAATTATTATTATTATATATTAGTATTATATTATTATTATTATTATTTATTATTATTATTATTATTTTATATTACTCTATCTTAATTATTAGTATCATTGCAAAAAAATTATATAATCGTAAAATAACCAATAATAATAATACGTATAGTAAAATAATAATAATGCTAGTGGTTATAATATTGTTATTGTATTATTATTGTTATATTATCATTATTAGTATTGTACTGGTAGTATAATTGCAAAAATAATGATCTATAACAGGAATACTTTACAGTAATAACGATTAATAAGATAATGATATAAATAATTATTATAAAATCGTTATTATTGTATTATATTGTTATTACTATTATTATTGTTGGGGTATTAGGATTGATGGCCAAAAGATATACTATAACTCCAATAAATTGCAATAATAATGATAACAATTGCAATAATGATGATAATAATTGCCAATAATGAGATAATGATGATGATAATGAGGATAATGATGATGATAACGATAATAAGATGATAACATGATAATGATGGTGATAAAAACAGAATTGTGTCCATATATATATATAAAACGGATAAGAAAAACATTCCCAAAAGTCGAAAAAGCGGCAAAATCTAGCGAAATAAGCCTTTGAGAGTATACTCCAAAATGACGTTTTCGATTCTTTGGTGATTGCGGGCAATATTAGGGTAATACATGATAATAATTACCAGAATGTATTAATCATAACAATAATGATGATAAAAGTGAGAATAAAGAGATTGTGATAACATTTGAAATATTATTAAAATTATATTATTATTATATTATTATTATTATTATTATTATTATTATCTATTATTATTATGATTATTATTATCATTTATCATTATATTCTTATTTATTATATTATTATTACTATTTCTAATCATAGTATCATGCCAAAAAATCTATTTACTCTGTAATAATAACAATAATAATAATAAGTATAAGTATAATAATAATAATGCTAGTGGTTATATATTGTTATTAGTATATTATTGTTATTATTATCATTATATTATTTGTACTGGGTAGATATAATTGCAAAAATAATTATTATAACAGTAATAATTACAGTAATAACGATACTCATTAAGATAACGATATAAATAATTATTATAAATCGTTATTATTGTTATTATATTGTTATTACTATTATTATTGTTGTTGTTATTTAGTATTATGCAAAATAAAATGATATAACTATAACTCCAATATGCAATAATAATGATAAACATTGAATAATGATGATAATACTGCAAACTGATGATAATGATGATGAAGAGAACTGCATGATAATGATGATATGAGTGATAACGATTAATAATGATGATAATCATGGAAATGATGATGATAATACAGTGAATTGTGTCAATATATAAGATAAAAAAGGTATAAGGAAAACATTCCCAAAAGTCGAAAAAGCGGCAACAATCTAGCGAAATATAGCCTTTTGAGAGTATATCCAAAATGCCGTTTTCGATCTTCTTTGGTGATTTCGGCATGATAGGTAATACTGATAATAATTACCAGACAATTGTATTAATCATAACAATAATTATGATAAAAGGCAGAATCAAAGAGAATTTATGATAACATTTGAATATTATTAAAATTATTATTATTATTATTATTATTATTATTATATCATTATTATTATTATTATTATTATTATTATTATTATATTATTATTATTATTTTATTATTATTATTATATTATTACTATATCTTAATTATTAGTATCATGCAAAAAATCTATTAGTCTGTAATAAATAACAATAAGAATAATAAGTATAAGTATAATAATAATAATGCTAGTGGTTATCATATTGTTATTGTATTATTATTGTTATTATTATCATTATTTATTATTTGTAACTGGGAGTATAATTGCAAAAATTGAATTATTATAACAGAAAATTACATAAATAACGATACTAATTAAGATAATGATATAAATAATTATTATAAAATCGCTATTATTGTATTATTATTGTTATTACTATTATTATTGTTTGTATTAGTATTATTGCAAAAATATATACTATAACCTCCAATAATTGCAATAATAATGATAACAATTGCAATAATGATGATAATAATGCAATAAATGATGATAATGAGGATGATAAGGATTGATATGATGATAATGATGATGATAACGATACTAATGATGATTAATCATGATAATGATGATGATAATAAGCAGGCATTGTGTCCATATAAATATAAAAATGGTATAAGAAAAAACATTCCAAAAAGTCGAAAAAGCGGCAAAATCTAGCGAATATAGGCCTTTTGAGAGTCTAATCCAAAATGACGTTTTTTCGATTCTTGGTAATCGGCAATTATTAGGGAAATAATGATAATAATTACCAGAATGTATTAATTCATAACAATAATGATGATAAAAGTGAGAATAAAGAGGAATTTGATAACATTTGAATATTATTAAAATCAAATTATTATTATTATTATTTTATTATTAATTATTATATTTATTAGTATTATTATTATTATTTTTATTGTATTATTATTATTATTATTATTGTATAATAATTATTATTATAGTATTATTATTATAATATTAGTATTATCTTAATTATTAGTGCATTGCCAAAAAAATCTATATATCTGTCATAATAACAATACTAATAAATAAAAGTAAGTAAATTAATAATAATGCTAGTGGTTATAATATTGTTATTAGTATATTATTGTTATTATTATCATATTATTATTTGTACTGGTAGTATAATGCAAAAAATAATTATTATAACAGTAATAATTACAGTAATAACGATACAATTAAATAATGATATAAAAATATTATAAAATCGTTATTATTGTATTATTATTGTTATTTACTATTATTATTGTTTATTGGGTTATAGTATTATTGCAAAAAATTATAATTACGATAACTCCAATAATTGCAAGTAAGAATGAAAACAATTGCAATAATGATGTATAATAATTGCATAATGATGATAATGATGATGATAATGCTGATAATGATGATAATGATGCATGATAACGATAATAATGATGATAATCATGATAATGATTGATGATAATAACAGGAATTGTGTCCATATAATAATATAAAAAAGATAAGAAAAACCATACCCAAAAGTCGAAAAAGCGGCCAAAATCTAGCCATAATATATCTTTTGAGCGTATACTCCAAAATGACGTCTTTTCGATTTCTTTGGTGATTTCGGCAATTATTAGGGAATAATGATAAATAATTACCAGAATGTTATTAATCATAACAATAATGATGATAAAAAGTGAGAATAAAGAGAATTTTATAAACATTTGAATATATTAAAATTGATTATTATTATTATTATTATTATTATTATGATTATTATATTATTATATTATATTACATTATCTTAATTATAGTATCATTGCAAAAAATCTATTATCTGTAGTAATAACAAAATAATAATAAGTATAAGTAATAAAGTAATAATATGCTGTGGTTATAATATGTTATTAAGTATTATCATTGTTATTATTATCATTATTATTATGTTTGTACTGGTTAGTATAAGTGCAAAAAATAATTTACGTTATAACAGGAATAATTACAGTACTACACGATTACTAATTAAGATAAGGATATAAATAATTATTATAAATCGAGATATTATTGTTCTTATATTGTTATTACTATTATTATTGTTGTGGTTATTAGTATTATTGCAAAAATATAACTATAAACTCCCAATAATTGCAAAATAATTGATAACATTGCAATTAAGATGATAATAATTGCAATATGATGTAATGATGATGATATGATGATAATGATGATAATGATGAATGATACCGATAATAATGATGATAATCATGATAATGATGATGAAATAACAGGAAATTGTGTCCATATATAATATAAAAAAAGGTATAAGAAAACATTCCCAAAAGTCGAAAAAAGCGGCAAAATCTAGCGAAATATAGCCTTTGAGAGTATACTCAAAATGACGTTTTTTCGATTTCTTTGGTGATTTCGGCAATATTAGGGTAATAATGTAATAATTACCAGAATTGTATTAACATAACAATATTGATGATAAAAGTGAGGATAAAGAGAATTTTGAGAACATTTGAATATTATTAAAATTATTATTATTATTATTATTTATTATTATTATTATATTATTATTATTATTATATTATATTATTATTATAATATTATCTTAAGTTATAGATCATTAGCCAAAAAAAATCTATTATATCTGTAATAATAGCAATAAAAAAAATAAGTATATGTATAATAATCAAATGCTAGTGGTTATAATATTGTTATTAGTATTATTATTGTTATTATTTATCATTATATTGTTTGTACTGGTAGATACTTGCAAACAATAACTTATATAACAGATAATTACAGTAATAACGATATAAACTAGATAATGATATAAGTAATTATTAAAAATCGTCATATTGTTTTATTATTTGTTATTACTATTATTATTGTTGTGGTTATTAGTATTATTGCCAAAAACATATATATAACTCAATAATTGCAATAATAATGAAAACAATTGCAATAATGATGATAATAATTGCAATAATGAGATAATGATGATGATAATGATGATAATGATGATAAGAGTGATGATAACGATCATAATGATGATAAATCCTGATAATGATGATGATAATACAGGAATGGTGGTCATATATAATATTAAAAGGTATAAGAAAAAACATGCCCCCCAAAAGTCGAAAAAAGCGGCAAAATCTAGCGAAAATCTAGCCTTTTGAAGTTACTACAAAATGACGTTTTTTCGATTTCTTTGGTGATTTCGGCAATTATAGGGTAATAATTGATATAATTACCAGAATTGTATTAATCATAACCAATAATGATGATAAAAGTGAGAATAAAGAGAATTTTGGATAACATTTGAATATTATTAAAATTATTATTATTATTATTATTATTATTATTATTATTATTATTATTATTATTATTATATTATTATAATATTATTATTATAATTATTATTACTATTATCTTAATTATTAGTATCATTGCCAAAAAAATCTATTATACCCTTCTTTTCTAGCCTAATATAATAATAATAATAAGTATAAGTATACTAATAATAATGCTAGTGGTTAAATATTGTTATTAGTATTATTATGTTATTATTATCATTATGATTATTTGTACTGGTAGGATAATTGCAAAAAATAATTATTCTAACAAATAATTACAGTAATAACGATATAATAAGATAAGATATAAATAATTATTCTAAAATCGTTATTATTGTTATTACGTATTATTATTGTTGTGGTTATTGCAAAAAATATATAAATAACTCCATAATTGCAATAATATGTTTAAAAACCAAAAAATTTTTTTGCAAATGGTGATTACAATTGCAATAATGATGAAATGATGATGATAATGATGATGATAACGATAATAATGAGATAATATGATAATGATGATGATTAATAACAGGAATTGTGTCATATATAATATAAAAAAGGTTAAGAAAAACATTCCCAAAGTCCAAAAAGCGGCCAAAATCCCAGCGAAATATAGCCTGTTGGAGCGTATACTCCAAAATGACGTTTTTTTCCATTTCTTTGGTGATTTCGGCCAATATTAGGGTAATAATGATAATAATTACCAGAATTGTATTAATCATAAACAATAATGATGAATAAAAAGTGAGAATAAAGAGAATTTGTGTCATAACATTTGAATATTATTAAAATTATTATTATTATTATTATTTATTATTATTATTATTATATTATTATTATATTATTATTATATTATATATGATTATGATTATTTTAATATTATCTTAATTATTAGCATCAATTGCCAAAAAAATCTATATATCGGAATTAATAACAATAATAATAATAGTAAAGTAAAATAATAATAATGCTAGTGGTTCATTATATTGTTTATTAGCTTATTATGTATTATTATCATTATTTTATTTGCTACTTGGTAGTTATAATTGCAAAATAATTATTATAACAGTAATAATACAGTAATAACGATAACTAATTAGATAATGATATAAAATAATTATTATAAAATCGTTATTATTGTTATTATATTGTTATTACCTTATTATTGTTGTGGTTATTGTCTTATGCAAAAATATATACTATAACTCCAATAATGCAAATAATAATGATAACAATTGCAATAAGGATGCTAATATTGCCCAATAATGATGATAATGATGATGATAATGATATAATGATGATAATGATGATGATAACGATAATAATGATGATAATCATGATAAGGATGATGATAATAAACAGGAATTGTGTCCTATATAATATAAAAGGTAAAGAAAAAACATTCCCAAAAGTCGAAAAGCGGCAAAACTAGCGAAATTAGCCTTTGTTGTAGCGTATATCCAAAATGACGTTTTTTCGATTTCTTTGGAGATTTCGGGCAAGTATTCGTAAATGATAATAATTACCAAGAAGGTATTAATCATAACAATAATGATGATCAAAGTGAGAATAAAGAGGAATTTTGATAACATTTGAAATTATTAAAAATTATTATTATAATAATTAATATTATTATATTAGTAATTATTATTATTATTATTATTATTATTATTATTATATTATATTATTATTATTATCATTATATTATTATTACTATTCATCTTAATTATAGTATTCATTGACAAAAACTCTAATTATATCTGTAGTAATAACAATAATAATAATAAGTATAAGTATATTAATAATAATTATAGTGGTTATAATATTGTTATTGAGTATTATTATTGTTATTATTATTATTATTATTATTTGTACTGTAGTATAATTGCAAAAAATAATTATTATAAACAGTAATAATTACAGTACTAACGATACTAATTAAGATAATGAATAAAAATTATCATAAAATCGTTAGTATTGTTATTATTATTTTTATTACTATTATGATGTTGTGGTGATAGATCTTGCCAAAAATATATACTATAACTCCAATAATTGCAATAATAATGATAACAATTGCATCATGATGATAAATTATTTGCAATTATGATGATAATGATGAGGATAATGATTGATAATGATGATAATGATGATGATAACGATAATAATGATGATAATCATGATAATGATGATGATTTAATACAGGAATTGTGTCCATATATATATAAAAAAAGGTATAAGAAACAACATTCCCAAAACGTCGAAAAAAGCGGCAAATATAGAGAAATATAGCTTTTGAGAGTCTAATCCAAAATGACGTTTTTTCGATTTCTTTGGTGATTTCGGCAATTCTTAGAGTAATAATGATAATAATTACCAGAATTGTATTAATCATTTAACAAAATGATGATCAAAAAGTGAGAAAAGAGAATTTTGACACATTGATATTATTAAAATTATATTATATTATTATTATTATTATTATTATTATTATTATTATTATATTATTATTTATTATTATTATTATTATTACTATTATCTTAATTATTAGTATCATACTCACAAAAGTCTATTATATCTGTAATAAGTAACAGTAATAATAATTAAGTATAAGTATAATAATATTAATGCTAGTGGTTATAATATTGTTTATTAGTATTATTATTGTTATATTGTCGTTATTATTATTTGTACTGGTAGTATAATGCAAAATAATTTTTATAACAGTAATAATTACCTTAATAAACGATACTAATTAAGATAAATGATAAAATAATTATTATAAAAATCGTTATTATTGCTATTATTATGGTTATTACTTATTATTATTGTTGTGGTTATTAGGATTATTGCAAAAAATATATACTTAAACTCCAATAATTGCAATAATAATGATAACATTGCAATAATGATGATATAATTCCTAATAATGATGATAATGATGATGATAATGATGATAATGATGATGATAACGATATATGATGATAATCATGATAATGATGACTGATAATAACAGGAATTGTGTCCATATATAATTTTATAAAAAAAGGTATAAGAAAAACATTCCCAAAAGTGAAAAAGCGGCAAAATCTAGCGAAATTAGCCTTATGAAGAGTCTATCCCCCAAAATTGACCGTTTTTTTCGATTTCTTTGGGGGATTTCGGGAAATTATTAGGGTAATAATGATAATAATTACCGAGTGTATTAATCAAACAATTAATGGAGGATAAAAGGAGAATAAAGAGAATTTTGATAACATTTGAATATTATTAAAATATTATTATTATTATTATTATTATTATTATTATTATATTATTATTATTATTATTATTATTACTATTAGTATTAATTATATTATTACTATTATCTTAATTAGTATCATTGCAAAAAAATCTATTAAATCTGATTAATAACAATAATAATAATAAGTATAAGTATAATAATAATAATGCTAGGGTATAAATATTGTTATTAGTATTATATTGTTATCATTATCCATTATATGATTGTTACTGGTAGTATAATACAAAAAATAATTATATAACAGTAATAATTACAGTAATAGCGATACTAATTAAGATAATGATATAAATAATTATTATAAAATCGTTATATGTTGCATTATTTTATTACTATTATTATTGTTGTGGTTATAGTATTATTGCAAAAATAATATACTATAACTCCCAATAATTGCAATAATAATGATAACAATTGCAATAATGATGATAATAATTGCAATAATGAGATAATGATATGATAATGATGATAATGATGATAATGCTGATGTAACGATAATAATATGATAATCATGATAATGATGATGGATAATAACAGGATTTGTCCATTATATAATATAACCAAAAGGTATAAGAAAAACATCCCAAAAGTCGAAAAAGCGGCAAAATCTCGCGAAATATAGCCTTTGAGAGTTACTCCAAAATGACGTTTTTTCGATTTCTTTGGTGATTTCGGCAATTATTAGGGTAATAATGATAATAATACCCGAATTGTATTACTCATAAACAATAATGATGATAAAAGTGAGAATAAAGAGAATTTTGATAAACATTTGAATATTATTAAAAAATTATTATTATCTTATTATTATTATTATATTATTTTCATTCTTATGATATTATGATTATTATATTAATATTATTATTATTATTATTATTATTATTATTATTATATTATTATTATTACTATTAGCCGTAATCATTATATCAATGCCAACAAAATCTATTATAATCTGTAATAATAACAATACTAATAATAAGTATTGCTATATTATAATAATGATAGTGGTTATAATATTGTTATTAGTATTATTATTGTCATTATATCATTATTATTATTTGTACTGGTAGTATAATTGCAAAAATAATTATTATAAACAGTAATAATTACAGTAATAACGATACTAATTAAGATAATGATATAAATAATTATTAAAAAATCGTATTTTTGTTAGTATATAGTTATTACTATTATTATTGTTGTGGTGATTAGTATTATTGCAAAAAATATACTATAACTCCAATAATTGCAATAATAATGATAACAATTGCAATAATATGATAATAATTCCAAGAATGATGATAAGGATGATGATGTATGATGATAATTTTGATGATAAATGATGATGATAACGATAATAATGATGAAATCATGATAATGAGATGATAATAACAGGAATTGTGTCCATATATAATATTAAAAAAGATAAGAAAAACATTCCCAAAAGCGAAAAAGCGGAAAAATCTAGCGAAATATAGCCTTTTGAGGAGTATACTCCAAAAATACGTTTTTTTTCCCCAATTTTTTGGTGATTTCGGCAATTATTAGGGTAATAATGATAATAATTACCAGAATGGTATTAATCATAACAATAATGATGATAAAAGTGAGAATAAAGAGGAATTTGATAAAACATTTGAATATTATTAAATTATTATTATTATTATTATTATTATGTATTTATTCTTTATTATGTCAGTATTATTATTATGATATTATATTATTATTATTATTACTATTATCTTAATTATTAGTATCAATGCCAAAAAATCTATTAATATCTGTAATAATAACAATATAATAATAAGTATAAGTATAGTAATAAATAATGCTAGTGGTTATATATTGGTATTAGTTATATTGTTATTATTATCATTATTATTATTTGTACTGTTAGTTATAATTGCAAAAATAATTATTATAACAGTAATAATTTACAGACATAACGGACACTAATTAAGATAATGAATAAATAATTATTATTAAAATGTTATTATTGTATTATTATTTATTACTATTATGATTGTGTGGTATTAGTATTATTGCAAAAATATCTACTCTAACCAAGCATTGCAATAATAATGATACCACAATTGCAATAATGAGATAATAATTGCATAATGATGTAAATGATGATATAATGATGATAATGATGATAATGATGATGATAACGATAATAATGATGATTAATCATGATAATGATGATGATAAATAACAGGCATGTGTACATATATAATATAAAAAAAGGTATAAGAAAAACATTCCCAAAGTCGAAAAAGCGGCAAAATCTACCGAAAATATTAGCCTTTTGAGAGTATACTCAAAAATGACGTTTTTTCGATTTCTTCTGGTGATTCTGCAAATTATTAGGGGTAATAATGATAATAATTACCAGAATTGTATTAATCATTAACAATAATGATGATAAAAAGTGAGAATAAAGAGAAATATTTATAACATTTAAATATTATTAAAATTATTATTATTATTATAATTATTATTATTAATTATGATAATAATTCTTCTTTATTATTATTATTATAATAATCATTATTATTGTTTATTATTACTATTATCTTAAATTATTAGTATCATTGCCAAAAATCTATTATATCTGTAATAATAACAATAATAATAATAAGTATAAGTAATAATAATAATAATGCTAGGGTTATACTATTGTTATTAGTATTATTATCGTATTATTATCATATTTATTGTACTGTAAGTTAATTGAAAAAATAATTATTATAACAGTAATAATTACAGTAATAAACGATACTAAATTAAGATTAATGATATAAATAATATTATAAAATCGTTATTATTGTTATTATTATTGTATTATTAGTATTATTGGTTGTGTTATTAGTATTATTGCATAATATTACTATAACTCCATAATGCAAAATAAAATGATACCAATTGCAATAATGATGATAATCATTGCAATAATGATGATAATGATGATGATAATGATGATAATGATGATAAGGATCATGATAATGATGATGATAACTAACAGGAATTGTGTCCATATATAATATAAACAAAGGATAGAAACATTCCCAAAAGTCGAAAAGCGGCAAAAATTAGCGACGAAATATAGCCTTTGAGAGTATACTCCAAAATGGACGTTTTTTTCGATTTCTTGGTGTTCAGGCAATATTAGGGAATAATGATAAAATAACCAGGAATTGTATTAATCATAACAATAATGATGATAAAAGTGAGGATAAAGAGAATTTGATAACATTTGAATATTATAAAATTATTATTATTATTATTATTATATTATTATTATATTATATTATTATTATTATTATTTTATTATTATATTATATTACATTATCTTAAATTATTAGGTATCATTTGCCAAAAAATCTGATTATATCTGTAATATTATTAAACAATAATAATAATAAGTATATGTATAATTTAATAATGCTAGTGGTTATAATATTGTTATTAGTATTATTATTGTTATTATTATCATTATTAATTGTACTGGTAGTATAATTGCAAAATAATTATTACAAACAGTAATTAATTCAGTAAAAACGATAAAACTAAGAATACTGACTAAAATAATTATTATAAAATCGTTCATTATTGTTATTATTATTGTTATTACTATTATATTGTTGGTTATTGTATTATTGCAAAAAATATATACTATAATCCAATAATTGCAATATATAATTATAACAATTGCAATAATGATGCATAATAATGCAATAATGATGATAATATGATGATAATGATGATAAGATGATAATATGATGATAACGATAAAACGGAGATATCATGATAATGATGATGCATAATAACAGGGAATGCGTGTCATATATAATATAAAAAAGGTATAAGAAAAACATTCCCAAAAGCGAAAAAGCGGCAAAAATCTAGCGAAATATAGGCCTTTTGAGAGTATCACTCAAAATTGACAGTTTTTTCGATTTCTTTGGTGATTTCGCATTATTAGGGTCATAATGATAATAATACCAGAATTGTAAGTAAATCATAAAATAATGATGATAAAAGTGAGAATAAAGAGAATTTGATAACATTGAATATCTATTAAAATATTATTTATTTTTATTATTATTATTATTATAATTTTTATTATTATTATTATGTAGTATTATTATTATTATTATATTATTATTATTATTATTACTATTACCTAATTATTAGTATCCCATTGCCAAAAAATCTATTATATCTGTAATAATAACCAATAATAATATAAGTATAAGTAGAATATAATAATGCTAGTGGTTTATAAATTGTTATTAGTATTATTTTGTCATATATATTCTATATTTATGGTAGTATAATTTCAAATAATTATTTATAACAGTAATAATTCCGGTAATAACGATAACTAATGTAAGCAATGATATAAATATTATTATAAAATCGTTAACGTTGTATTATTATTGTTATTACTATTCATTATTGTTGTGTGTATTAGTATTATTGCATAAATATATACTATACTCCAATAATTGCCAATAATATGATAAACACTTGCAATAATGATGATAATAATTGCAATAATGATGATAATGATGATGAAATGATGATAAGATGATGATAACGATAATAATGATGATCATCAGATAATGATGATGATAATAACAGGAATTGTGTCCATCTATAATATAAAAAAAGGTATAAGAAACACATTCCAAAAGTCGAAAAAGCGGCAAAATCTAGCCAATATAGACTTTTGAGATATACTCCAAAATGACGTTTTTTTCGATTTCTTTGGTGATTTCGGCAATTATTAGGGTAATAATGATAAGAATTACCCGAATTGTATTAATCATAACAATAATGATGATAAAAGTGAGAATAAAGAGAATTTGATAAACATTTGGATATTATTAAACTTATTAGTATTATTATTATTATTATTATTATTATTATTATTATTATTATTATTATATTATATTATTATTAATTATTATATTATTCCTTTATCTAATTATTAGTATCATTGCCAAAAAAAATCTATTATATCTGTAATAATAAACAATAATAATAATCAAGTATAAGTATAATAATAATAATGCTAACTGGTTATAATATTGTTATTTTTAGTATATTATTGTTATATTATCATTATTTAATTATTTGTATGGTAAGTATAATTGACAAAAAGAATATTATAACAGTAATAATTACAGTTAATAACGATACTAATTAAGATAAGATATAAATAATTATTATAAACATTCGTTATTATGTGATTATTATTGTTATTACTATTATTAATTGTTGTGGTTATTGTTGATTATTGCCAAAAAATATATACTATAACTCCATAATTGCAATAATAATGATAACAATTGCAATAATGATGATGAATAATTGGCAATAATGATGATAATGTGATGATATGATTGAGAAGGATGATAATGATGATGATAACGATAAATAATGATGCTAATAAGATATAATGATGATGATAATAACAGGAATTGTGTCCAGTCGATAAAGCGGCAAAATCTAGCGAAAATAAGCCTTTTGGAGAGTATACTCAAAAATGACGTTTTCGATTGCTTTGGTGATTTCGGCAATATTAGGGTAATAATGATAATAAATTACCAGAATTGTATTAATCATAAACAATAATGATGAAAAAGTGAGAATCAAGAGAATTTGATATACATTTGACTATTATTAAAATTATTATTATATTATTATTATTATTATTATTATATTATTATTATTATTATTATTTATATTAGTATTATTATATTAATATTATTATTACTATTATCTAATATAGTATTCATTTGCCAAAAAATCATATTATATCTGTAATAATAACAATAATAATAATAAGTATACGTATAAAAAATAAATAATGCGGGTTTGGGGGGGATAGTGGTTATTATTATAGTATTATTCATTGTTATTATTCATCACTTATTATTATTTTTACTGGTAGTATAATTGCAAAAAATAATTATTATAACAGTAATAATTCAGTAATAACGATAATAATTAAGATAATGATAAGATAATTATTATAAAATCGTTATTATTGTTATTATTAATTGTTATGTTTACATTATTATTGTTGTGGTTATTGATATTGGAAAAAATATATACTATAACTCAAAAATGCAATAATATGATAACAATTGCAAATAAGATGATAATAATTGAATAATGATTGATAATGATGATGATAATGATGATAATGAGGATAATGAGATGATAACGGATTAATAATGATGGATAATCATGATAATGATGAGATAATAACAGGAATGTGTGTCCAATATATTAATATTAAAAAGGTATAGAAAAAACATTCCCAAACTCGAAAAAAGCGGCAAAATCTAGAGAAATATGCCTTTTGAGAGTTTACTTCCAAATGACTTTTTTTCGATTTCTTTGGTGATTTCCGCAATTATTAAGGGTAATAATGATAATAAATTACCAGAATTGTATTAATCATAACAAAATGAGATAAAGTGAGAATAAAAGAGAATTTTGATAACATTGAATATTATTAAAAATCATTATTTATATATTATTCTATTATTATTATTATTATTATTTTATTATTACTTATTATATTACTATTATATTATTATTATTATTATTACTATGATCTTAATTATTAGTATCATTTCCAAAAAATCTATTATATCTGTAATAATAAAATAATCAATAATAAGTAAAGATAATAATTAATAAGCTAGGGGTTTTTGGGGTTAGAATATGGTATTAGTATTATTATTGTTATCATTATCATTATTATTATTTGTACTGTAGTATAATTGCAAAAATGATTATTATAACAGAAATAATTACTAGTAATAACGATACAATTTAAGATAATGATAGAAATAATTATTACAAAATCGGTATTATTGTTATTATCTCATGTTCATTACTATTATGATTGGTGTGGTTATTAGTATTATTGCAAAAATATATACTATAATCCAATAATTGCATAATAATGATAACAATTGCAATATTATGATAATAAGTGCAATAATGATGATAATGATGATGATAATGATGATAATATGCATAATGATGATGATAACGATAATAATGATGATAATCATGATCATGATGACTGATAATACCAGGAATTGTGTCCATATATAATATAAAAAAAGGTATAAGAAAAAACATTTCCCAACAGTCGAAAAAGACGGCAAAATCTAGCGAACTATAGCCTTTTGAGAGTTATATCCAAAATGACGTTTTTTCGATTTCTTTGGTGATTTCGCAATTATTAGGGTAATAATGATAATAATTACCAAGAATTGTATTATCAAACAATAATGATGATAAAAGTGAGATATAAAAGAGAAATTTTGATAACATTTGAATATTATAAAAATTATTATTATTATTATATTATATTATTATTATTATTATTATTATTATTATTATTATTATTATATTATTATTTTATTATATTATCTTAATGATTAGTATCATTGCCAAAAAATCTATTATATCTGTAATAATTAACAATAATAATAATAAGTATATGTATAATAATAATAATGCTAGTGGTTATAATATTGTATTAGTATTATTATTGTTATTATTATCATTATTATTATTTGTACTGGAGTATAATTGCAAAAATAAGTATTATAAACAGTAATAATTACAGTAATAACGATACTAATTAAGAAATGATATAAATAATTATTATAAAATCGTTTATTATTGTTATTATTATTGTTATACTATATTATGTTGTGGTTATTAGTATTATTGCAAAAATATATAATATAACTCCAATAATTGCAATAATAATGATAACCAATTGCAAAAATGCATGATAATAATTGCAATAATACTGATAATGTGTGCTAATGATGAAATGATGATAATGATGATGATAACGAAACATAATGCTGATAATCATGATAATGATGATGATAATACAGGAATTGTGTCCATAGATAATATAAAAAGGTATAAGAAAAACATTCCCAAAATCGAAAAAGCGGCAAAATTAGCCCGAAATATAAGCCTTTGAGCGTATTACTCCAAATGAGGTTTTTGGATTTCTTTGGTTGATTTCGGCAATTATTAGGGTAATAATGATAATAATTACAGGAAAGTATTAATCATAACAATAATGATTGATAAATGAGAATAAAGAGATTTGATAACATTTGGAATATTATTAAAATTATTATTATTATTATTATTATTATTATTATTAACTTATTATTATTATATTATTATTATGATTATTATTTATTATTTTATATTATCACTAATTATCTCAGTATTAGGCATCATTCCAAAAAATCTATTATATTGTAATAATACCAATAATAATAATAAGGATAAGTAAATAATATAATGCTAGTGTTATAGTATTGTTATTAGTATTATTTATTGTTATTATATCCATTATTATTATTGGTACTGGTAGTATAATTGCAAAAATAATTATTATAACAGTAATAATTACAGTATAACGATACTAATAAGATACTGATATAAATAATTAATTATAAAATTCGTTATATTGTTATTATTATTGTTATTACTATTATTATGTTCGTGGTTATCAGCATTATTGCAAAAATAATACTATAACTCCAATAATTGCAATAATAATGATAACAATTGCAATAATGATGATATATTCAATAATGATGATAATGATAATGTAGCTGATAATGATGATGATAACGATAAAATATGATGATAATCATGAATAATGATGATGATACTCAAACAGGAATTGTGTCCATATAGTAATATAAAAAAGTTATAAGAAAAAACATTCCCAAAAGTCGACAAAGCGGCAAAATCTAGCCGAAATATAGCCTTTGGGAGAGTCTAATCCAAAATGACGTTTTTTTTCGATTTCTTTGGTGATTTCGGCAATTATTAGGGTAATAATGATAATAATTATTTGTACTTGTAGTATAATTGCAAAAATAATTATTATAACAGTAATAATTTACAGTATAACGATACTAATTAAGATAAGAGTAAAAAAATTATTATAAAATCCGTTAGTATTGTATTATTATTGTATACTAGAGTATTGTTGTTGTTATTAGTATTATTACCAAAATATATACTATAACTCGAATTAATTGCAATAATATTGATAACAATTGCAATAATGATGATAATAATTGCAATAATGATGATAATGATGATGATAATGATGATAATGATGATGATAACGATAAATAATGATGATAATCATGATAATGGATGATGATATAACATGAATTGTGTCATAATAGATAAAAATGGTATAAGAAAAACATTCCAAAAGTCGGAAAAAGCGGCAAATCTAGCGAAATATAGCCTTTTGAGAGTATACTCAAAAAATGACGTTTTTTCGATTTCTTGGTGATTCGGGCAATTATAGGGTAATAATGATAATAATTACCAGGAATTGTATTAATTCATAAACAATAATTGATGATAAAAGTGAGAATAAAGAAATTTTGATAACATTTGAATATTATTAAAATCATTATTATTATTATATTATTATTATTATTATATGTATTATTATTATTATTTATTATATTATTATTATTATGATTATTTATTATATTTATTATATTTATCTTAATTCTTAGTATCATTGCAAAAATTTTTTACTGTAATAATAAATAATAATAATAATATAAGTATATATAATAATTATTTAAATATTATTCAGTATATATTATTATAATATTATATTTTTTATGGTATTATTAATAATGTTTATAATATATAATAAGTATAAATACTATTATAATATATAAAAATTCATAAATCATAATTGTTATATTTATTGTATTGATATTATGTGTATAATATATATTAAAAATTATATTATATAATAAATAATAAATGAAAAATAATTGATATAAAAAATTCAAAATTATATAAATTAATGATAAAATATTAATATAATGATATTTTTTTATTGAGATATAAATTAAAGAAAATATATAAAAGTATAAAAAAATAAAATAAAAAAAAAAAAAAGGGGATAAACTAGAAATATACCTTAGATATCAAAATGAGTTTTATATTTTTGTATTTAATTATTAGTAATATTATAATTTAAAAAATTTTATTATATCATAAATATGATATAAATAAATAAAAATTTTTAAAACATTGATATATATTAATTATTTATTATTATATTATTATTATATTATTATTATTGTATTATTTAATTAATTATAATTATATTATTTATTTTATATATGCAAATTATATATTTAATATAAAATAATAATATATAAGTAAAAAATAATGTAGTATATAATATTTATTATTTATTATTAAAATTATATATTATATTGAATAAGTATAATTGCAAATAATATTAAAGTAATAATTATAGTATATGAATAATTAAGATAATATTAAATAATGATAATAATGATAATGTTAATTATATAAATTATATTGATGGTAAATAGATTAAAAATTAATAAAACTAATATTTATAATAATGATAACATTAAATATATATAATAATTAATAAATATAAAAAATGATATAATTGATATAATTTAAAATTTTTGATAGTTTAATTAATGTGATTATTGTAATATAGATAATAAAAGAATTCAAATATATATAAAAAATATGAAAAATAAAGTAAAAAATTTTAACATTGAAATATAAATTTGAGTGTTATATCAAAATATTTTATTTTTTATTATATTTCAATTATTAGATTAATTAATATTACTAATTATTATTCATAAAAATATTATGATAAAATAAAATAAAAATTTTATAACATTAAATATAATTAAATTATAATATTATAATTTATTATTTATTATTATTATATTATTTGTTATATTATATATTATTATTATATAGTAATATTATTTAAATAATATTAAAAAACTAATATTAGTAAAATTTTAAATAATATATAAATAAGTATAAAATATAATTTGGTTTATATTATTACTTATATTTGGTATTATTCAATATTTTATTTTTCTTAGTATAATTGCAAAATATTATATAAAATAATAATTAATAATGATAATAATAAGTAAAGATAAATAATTAAATATAATGTTATATTGTATATTATTATATATTATTTTTATTTAAATATAAAATATATTATAAAACCTATTCAAAATAATATAAAATTTATATATATTATGGATTATATAATGTATTTTTATATTGATAATATAAATATTAAGTAATAATGAAAAATATGATAATATGATAATAAAAATTGGTATATAATATAAAAAATGTTATAAAGAATATATTAAAAGTTATAATTGAATATTATTAAATATATAATCTTTTAATTATATTAATAATTTATTTTGTTTATTTTTGTATTTGCATTATTGTATATTAATAATTTCAAATTATTATGTAAAATAATATATAAAAGTAATATAAAGAAATTTTATAATTTGAATATTATTAAAATTATTATTATATTATTATTTAAATATATTATTATTATATTATTTTATATATAATATATATAAAATTATTATATATATTATATGATATTATTATTATATAATTATTAATATTAGATATGAAAAATTTTATTTAATAATAAAATAAATAATATATTAAGTATATAATAAAATGCTTTATAAATTGTATGATATTATAATTGTTATTATATATATATATATGATGTTAATTGAAAAATGAATATATAACATAATATTCATAATAAATATAAATTAGATAAATTAAATTATTATAAATGTTTTTATTATTATTAATTTTATTATATTTATTTGGTATTGTATTATTGAATATTATGCCAATAATTATTATAATTAAAATTGCAAAATGATGATAATAATGAAAATTAATGTGATAAATTGTTATATGATATATATTATATAAATATAATTTATAATTATAATTATATAATAATAATTATTAGTTATTATATATATAAAAAATAAAAAAATAAATTTAAAATTAAAACGTAAATTGGAAATTACATTTTAGTGTATATAAAAATTTATATTTTAGATTTCGCAATTATTAGGTAATAATATTAAAAATAAATTATATTAATAAAAATATTAGATAAAGTAGAATAATAAATTTATAACATTAATATTATTAAATTTATTATTATATTATATTATTATTATTATTATTATTATAATATTATTATATATTTTATATATTATAATTTTAATTATTAGTATATTCCAAAAATTATTATTTATAATATAGAAAATAATAAAATTAATAATAATAATGCATGTATAATTTGTATGTATATATTATTATAAATTATATGATTATGGTATATATTAAAAATATTTATATATATAAATATTATTAAATAAATTATAATGATAAATTTATAATAAAATCGTATTAAAATATTTATACGTTTATTTTTTGGTATTAATAATTGAAAAAAATCTATAATTCAATATTAATATAATGATAAAAATTAATAATATATTATACATTATATATATATTATATATATTATAATGATTTATTAATATAATGATATAATTATTATATATATATAAAATATTTATCATATATAATTTAAGGTATAAAAAAATCTAATCGAAAAGCGTAAAATTAAAATATACTTTTAATTACAAAATGTAAAAATAATAATAGTATTTAATTTTTTGTATGATAAATAATTAGTAATAAAGATATAATTTACAGATTGTATTTAAAATAAAAATGTATAAATGAAATTAAAAATTTAATAATTGAATATATTAAATTATATTATTATTTTATATTAATATTATTTAATTTTATTATATAATTATATATATATATACTTAATATAGATATCAAAAAATTAATAATGTAATAATAAAATAATATAATAGTATAAGTAATAACAAAAATAGTGATTATAATATTGATTTATTATTTGTTATTTTTCATATATTATTTGTAGGTATATATAAATATTATTAAAATAATAATACGTAATAGATTAATAAAAAATATATATTTAATAAAATCTTTTATTGTATTATTTGTAATTAATATTATTTTTGGGTTATTTTAAATTTGTAAATTATATATATAATCAATAATTATAATTATTATAAATTATAATATATAATTTAAAAATATAAATATATAATGATGATAAATATATAAATGTATTATATAATATATTATATTATATATTATGTTATAATTAAAATTTATCATATTAAATATTAAAATGGATATAGAAAAAATTCAATAATGAAAACGCAAAATCTAGGGAATATGAAATTATTAATATATAAATTATTTTGATTATTGTATTTCGAATTTGGTATAATATAATAATAAAAATATAATAAAAATAAATGATAAAATGGGATAATAGGAATTTTATACATTTAAAATTATTATTTTTTATTAATTAATATATTATTATTAATTATATTATATTATTATATTATTATAATTATTATATAATATATAATTTAAATAATTCAAAAATATATATTAAAATAAATTAATATATATAATAATATATAATTTTTTTTAATATTATAAATTATTATTAATATTTATTATATTATAAGTGAAAATTTCAAAAATGATTATTATAACATAAATTCAGTAATAATTAATTATAATATTAAATAATTATTATAAAATGTTATTATTGTTTATTATTTTATTATATTATTATTATTGGTTATTATATTATTAAATTATATATATTATTCAATAATTGAAAAAATAAGATAATATTAATAATAATAATATATTAATAGTTATATATGTATTGTTATTATATGATTATGTATATTTTATATATTATAATATTAATATATGAAAAACAAATTGTATAATATATAATAATTAAAATAAGTATAAGAAAACATTAAAGAAAAAAAATTAGTAGAAATATAGCCTTTGAGTATATATCAAATATTTTTTCTTTTTTAGTAATTTCCAAAAAGGTAATAATGAAAAAATTCAAATAAATTAATCAAAAATATGATTGATAAAATTAATAGTTTTGATATTTAAATTTTAATTTTTATTATTTTAATTATTATTAAAATTATTAATATAATATAAATGTATTAGATAATATTATATTAATATATATTATTTATATATTTAAAATTACTAATTTAATTTTTTTTATATTCAAAAAACTATTATATTTATAATAATAATAATAAAATTATTATATATAATAATTAAGTAATTTAAAATTGTAAAGTAATATTATTTATTATATCATTATATAATATATGTAGTTAATTGAAAATAATTATTATAACGTATAATTAAGTATATAGATAATTAATATATTAAGTATATTATAAAATATATTATTATTATAATTGTATATATTAAATTATTATATAATTATTTATTAAAATTATATATAATCATTATTTCATTATATTATATTAATTTTCAATATATATAAAATTAATAATAATAATATGATATAGATGATAAATGATAATAATATATAAATAATTAATATGATATGATAATGATTGATATAATAGATTGTTCATATAATATAAAAAATGTATAAAAACAATTCCAAAATGAAAAGGAAATTAGAAAACATAGTTTAGAATATAAAATGAGTTTTAGATTCTTTGAATTAATTGTTGTAATAATGAAATTTGCAAATTGAAAAATAAAAAATGATGATAAAATGAAAAATAGAAATTATAAATTAAAATTTAAATTATATTTATATTAATTATTATATTATTATTATTATTATTATTATTATTTATATTATTAATTATAAGATATTTTTATATTATATAATGTAAAAAATTCAAATTTGATAAAATAAATAAAATAAATTTTAAGTATAAAATAATGCTATATAAAATTTTATTAGTATTTTAATTGTTATTATTATCATTATATTATTGACTGTAGTATTCAAAATAATTATTATACAGTAATAATTAAATAAATATACTTAAGATAATGAATATAAATAATTATTATAAAATTGTTATTATTTTTATTATTTTTGTTATTACTATTAATATTTTTGCGGTTATTAGTATTATTGCAAAAATATTACTATAACTCCATAATTGCAATAATAATGATAACAATTGCAATAATGATGATAATAATTGCAATAATGATGATAATGAGGATGATAATGATGATAATGATGATAATGATGATGATAACGATAATAATGATGATAATCATGATAATGATGATGATAATAACAGGAATTGTGTCCATATATAATATAAAAAAGGTATAAGAAAAACATTCCCAAAAGTCGAAAAAGCGGCAAAATCTAGCGAAATATAGAATTTTGAGAGTATACTCCAAAATGACGTTTTTTCGATTTCTTTGGTGATTTCGGCAATTATTAGGGTAATAATGATAATAATTACCAGAACTGTATTAATCATAACAATAATGATGATAAAGTGAGAATAAAGAGATTTTGATAACATTTGAATATTATTAAAATTATTATTATTATTATTATTATTATTATTATTATTATTATTATTATTATTATTATTATTATTATTATTATTATTATTATTACTGTTATTATTATCATTATTGTTGTGGTTATTAGTATTATTGCAAATATATATACTATAACTCCAATAATTGCAATAATAATGATAACAATTGCAATAATGATGATAATAATTGCAATAATGATGATAATGATGATGATAATGATGATAATGATGATGATAACGATAATAATGATGATAATCATGATAATGATAATGATAATAACAGGAATTGTGTCCATATATAATATAAAAAAAAGGTATAAGAAAAACATTCCCAAAAGTCGAAAAAGCGGCAAAATCTAGCGAAATATAGCCTTTTGAGAGTATACTCCAAAATGACGTTTTTTCGTTTTCTTTGGTGATTTCGGCAATTATTAGGGTAATAATGATAAAAATTACCAGAATTGTATTAATCATAACAATAATGATGATAAAAGTGAGAATAAAGAGAATTTTGATAACATTTGAATATTATTAAAATTATTATTATTATTATTATTATTAAATTTATTATTATTATTATTATTATTATTATTATTATTATTATTATTATTATTATTATTATTATTATTATTATTATTATTATTATTATTATTACTACTGGTAGTGTAATTGCAAAAATAATTATTATAACAGTAATAATTACAGTAATAACGATACTAATTAGGATAATGATATAAAGAATTATTATAAAATCGTTATTATTGTTATTATTATTGTTATTACTATTATTATTGTTGTAGTCATTAGTATTATTGCAAAAATATATACTATAACTCAATAATTGCAATAATATGATAACAATTGCAATAATGATGATAATAATTGCAATAAAGAAGAAAATGATGAGGATAAAGATGATAAAGATGATAAATAGAGATGATAACGATAATAATGTGTAATCATGATATGATGATGATAATAACAGAATTGTGTCCATATAATATAAAAAAGGTATAAGAAAAACATTCCCAAAAGTCGAAAAAGCGGCAAAATCTAGCGAAATATAGCCTTTTGAGAGTATACTCCAAAATGACGTTTTTTCGATTTCTTTGGAGATTTCGGCAATTATTACGGTAATAATGATAATAATTACCAGAATTGTATTAATCATAACAATAATGATGATAAAAGTGAGAATATAGAGAATTTTGATAACATTTGAATATTATTAAAATTATTATTATTATTATTATTATTATTATTATTATTATTATTATTATTATTATTATTATTATTATTATTATTATTACTATTTGTACTGGTAGTATTATTGCAAAAATAATTATTATAACAGTAATAATTACAGTAATAACGATACTAATTAAGATAATGATATAAATAATTATTATAAAATCGTTATTATTGTTATCATTATTGTTATTACTATTATTATTGTTGTGGTTATTAGTATTATTGCAAATATATATACTATAACTCCAATAATTGCAATAATAATGATAACAATTGCAATAATGATGATAATAATTGCAATAATGATGATAATGATGATGATAATGATGATAATGATGATGATAACGATAATAATGATGATAATCATGATAATGATGATGATAATAACAGGAATTGTGTCCATATATAATATAAAAAAGGTATAAGAAAAACATTCCCAAAAGTCGAAAAAGCGGTAAAATCTAGCGAAATATAGCCTTTTGAGAGTATACTCCAAAATTACGTTTTTTCGATTTCTTTGGTGATTTCGGCAATTATTAGGGTAATAATGATAATAATTACAAGAATTGTATTAATCATAACAATAATGATGATAAAAGTGAGAATAAAGAGAATTTTGATAACATTTGATATTATTAAAATTATTATTATTATTATTATTATTATTATTATTATTATTATTATTATTATTATTATTATTACTATTATCTTAATTATTAGTATCATTGCCAAAAAATCTATTATCTGTAATAATAACAATAATATTAATATAGTAA
>NW_023656409.1:0-3555 GCF_015228065.2 Penaeus monodon
TTTTTTTTTTTTTTATTGTTTTTTTTTTAATTTTTTTCCCTATTTTTGGCATTATTTTTTTTAAATAAAACATATTTTTTTTTAATTTTTATTTATTTAAATTTTTTTTAAATTTAAATTATTTGATATATTAATTTTAAAAATATATTTAAATTTATATATATTATATTTATCATATAATATATTTTATATATAATATAAAATAAAATATATATAATATATATATATATATATATTATATTTTATATTTTTTTTAAATTTCCCCATTTATAATCTCAATACCACTTTTCTAGGCTGAAATATGCTTTTTCCCCCCCAATTAACTCTAAATTATAAGTAAGTTTTCTTGTTCTTAGTAGATAAAACGTCTTAGATAATATCATGGGATATTTACAGCCATCAGTTTAAATTTTCCTTTCCTGGATACTGTAGTGAAACCCAGGTATGATAAGTTTCAAATACTTTCGCAAGTTTGGATTTTTTTGGCTAAATTTTCGATTTTTCTTTTTTCGTTATGTTAAAAACAAGAAAAATTAAGAACCTCACAAAGACATCCATTTTCCCTCATGTTCCTTCTCTACCTTCTCTGTTCTATAAAAGGCTTTACACATAAAAATTCGTGGGTTTTGCCCTCCCCTGACAAAAACTTTTTTTTATGGTGCCCCTTGATATACAATTACATATCGTGGTGTGGCACGATCCGGTGAATTGTTATGTTTTTTAAAAAATTAATTAATTCTTTAAACAATTTTTTGTGCATTTTATTCTATTTTTTTGTTACTGCACATACAACAATCCTTCTGAAAGGCTATAGAAATAATGCTGGAACGATAAATACTAAAAATTCTTTCCCCTTGAAAAAGTTTTTCCCCCCTAAAATTGAAAGCTTTATTTCCATATGATGACAACAACCCCCGCCCCCCCCCGTCCCCCTTTTCCTTTCCCCCTACACGGAGGAATCTGTTTGGGGATCGAACATTTTTCCAGCCGTTTCAGGTGGTTCAAACTTGGTAGGGACCAAACATTTTTACGCGAGGCACTTACTAAACATGCAATCTTTATTTATGTGCAGAAAGCATATCAAAATTTTTTTAAATAAGGTTAAAACACGTGAAAAATTTCAAAATAAATATTCCCTGTTGCACAGAAAAATGCGTTAGCATAAAAGGGGTGCTGCAAAAAAGGTTTTTGAAATTTGAAATAGAAAAAACTTTTACGCCCAAAAAAAAAAAATCCCCTTTAGCAAGTTTATTACAGAGTATAAAAAAAACGTTAAAGGTTTTAAAAAAAAAGCGATACTTTTAAAGGGGGTCTTGGAAAAAAAAAATTTGGTAAAAAAATTTTGGGGAACAAGTAGACCCGAAAAAATCAATAAGGAATCGAGGGAAACGTAGAGGGCTTTGCAAACCCCAAATTAAAATGGTTAAAAAGGCCATAAAAATATAATTGCAAATCTTTTTTTGGGGAAAAAAATACTAAAAAAGAAGGGGAGTGGGCCGGAAAAGAGCGAGGGGTGGGAGGGAAGGGAAGGGGGGGGGGAGGGGAAAGATTGGTGGGGAAAACAAAAGGGGGGGCAAACGGAGAAGGTATTATAAGAGAAACGGGAATAAAAAAAGAGAACGAGAATAAAGAAAGGAAGTTAGATGAAAAATAAGTTAATAAATTTAAAATAAAAATATATATCACTCGCACAACCTTAAGCACATAGGAAATTAACCCTGGAATATAAAGACCTTTCTATTATGAGACTCTACAATATAATATATATATATATATTATATAATATATATATAATATATATATATATATATTTTTAATAAAATAATTTGGGGGCCGGGGTGGCCAAGGGTTTAAAAGGCGGGATCAAGACTGTCAGAGGCAATCTGAGTTCGGGGGTTCGAGTCACCGCCGGGCGCGTTTTTTCCCCTTGGGCAAGGAATTCACCCGTTGCCTCCCTACCCGGGGTGGCCAAGCCGCTAAAATCATCCCGGGAAATAGAGAGGGTAAAATCGAAAAAAACACCGGGTGGAAGGCAAGGCAAAACCACCGCTTAAATTTGCAAAAGAAAAAAATCTGGAAGCCCATGATGTCAAGGCCCCGGTGGCCGAATGGGTTTTTAATCGGACTCAACACTGTCACACGGCAATCTGAAATTTGGGTTCGATCCCCCGCCCCACGTTGTTCCCTTGGCAAGGGAATTTACCTTGATGCCTCCTAGCCCTGGGGGGCCAAGCCAGCCCAAGTCAAGGCTGGGGCCCCCGCCCGGAAAAATAAGAGAAAGATTACCTAAAAAAGGTCCACCGGACTCTCCGTGGAAAAGGGAAAAGGGGGGACCCCAACACGTACTCACTCCAAGCATCACAACATGAAAAACTACAATTAAGTATCATGCTGTGACCCCGGCGGCTCAACATGAACCCACCGTTAAAAAAGATTAAAATTTTATTATATAATATATTAATATAAAATAATAAAATAATATAATATATATTAATATATATTATTTGTATATATATACAACACACCACACACCACACACACCCAACACACACCACACCACCACACACATAACAACACACCACACACCCCACACACACACACACACACACACACACCAATTATTATATATATAATAATTATTATATATATATAATATGTAATTACCAAAATATTTAGCATGCACCAACCAACCACACCTACCACCTAAACAAACACACACACACACACACACCACACACCAACACACACCACACCCACACCCACACACCAACACACCCACACACACACACACCCACAAAAACATATTAAAATTTTTATATATAAAATATATATTATATATATATATTATATATATGTATTGTGTGTATATATTATATATATTATATTATATATATTAAAATTAATATATATGATATATATACAACCCCTATATATATATATATTTAAAATATATATATTATAATAATATAAAATTTTTGAAAGTTGTATGTAGTAGTATGTTTATTATGTGTATATTATTATATTATATATATATTTTATTATATTAATATTATATTTATATAATATATGTATGGTATTTAAAATAATTTTATATAAATAAAATATATATATATATATATATTATAATATATATATGTATTATAATATTTATATATATAATTTTTTATATATATATATATATATATATATATAATAAAATATATATAATATATATGCATATATATATAATTTTTATTTAATTTATGTTGTATTTATTATTTTATATAAAATATTTATTCTTTAATATATAATATAATATTAAATATATTTTTATATTTTATATTTTAAATTTTTTATATATAAATCTATTTATTTTATTATATCATATCTCATATATATATATATATATATATAAAAAAAAATTTTTAAAATTTTTTTTTAAAAAAAATTTATTATATTCTTTTTTCTTTTTTTTTTTTTTATTTTTTATATATATTATAATTTTTATATTAATTTTAAATTTTTTAAAAAAATTTTATTATAATTTTATATTTTTTTTTAGTTTTTTTAAAAAAT
>NW_023656412.1:0-3549 GCF_015228065.2 Penaeus monodon
CCCCCCAATTTTCCTTTGCCCAGCTTAGACAACTAATCACTAACTCATCCACCCTTCCCTAACATTAACTATAGTGCTACATGACCTTAGATGTCTAGCACATGTATCTTGCTTTTTTAACCATTAACCATTAACCATGTACGTATCCAATGAATACCATGTAAAGCTGAAGGCATAACAATGGGGATAACATTGGAGTGGCCACTGTTTTTTTAGGTAGAATTATAATGATTTTTATAGCAGTCTACTTAAAAATTATTGATTCTCATTTATACAAAAACTTTTTGTTGTTCAGGTGCACACAACTAGTTTCCAGTAATTCATAAGTAATCGGTGTATGTAAGTATGGCAGATGTACAGATTTTATAAGTTGTCCACATTTTTTCGCCCACCGAGTCACATTCTCAGTCATAAAGACACTCACTTCTAGAAATTCATGCCATTTCACTGATTCGAAACGAGGCTGCAGACACAGTGGGCAGAGTGTGCAAGGGAGAGCCTTGTATAGTCTTCTGTAACCGCAGAGAGAGAGTGATTGGATGATTGAGTAAAATGTAATGGTGCAAAAAGGACAAGGAAGGATGTCCCTAATGCCAGACCCAGATTGGCTAGATTTCTGATTTACGAGACCCACCATTCGAATGTTTTCCTTGCAAAGATAACTTATCAAGTGTGCAGAAATGTTACTATACAAAATACTGTTAATATATCTTTACATTTCATGTTTCCAAGTAATACTCTTTATATAATTTTAGGCAATTAGTTATCAAATGATAGTTTCCACTACAGAGTGCAGATGCTGACCAAGTGGTGGTGTGTAAGGAAGATCCCAACCCGTAAAGACTTTTTTATTAAAAAGGTTTTTTTTTATTCATTTTAAACTTCCATCCATAATATACGAATCGTATGCCTCACGTTTGCACGCCACAATCACGAGATAGAGTGCATTAACGGGAACATAGGTCTGTAATTTTCAAATTAACAAAACGCTTCGTAAACATATTCAGAATTTTGGTACGAGATCACATTTGGTCCACGCATACCCTCAATATCCCCTCATGAAATTGAAGCGCAAGGCAATTTGCTGTTGTATCAGCACTATTGTCATTTTTTTTCAGCATCAACACTTGCAAGAGGTCCTCTGGTTTCAGTGCTGAGTCCTTGCGTGGCCTGCCGTGATGAACATGGTACAAGGGCAGGACTGCAGTAGATGCTGGTGCTGTAACTAAAGATGGTAACTGCTTGGGCTTCTAGGCTTGCAGTTGGAAACCGACACCGTGGGTGATGTCTGCCCCAGTGCTTCCCAGCGGGCCCCACGGGCCTTCCTCGACCCGCAATTGTCCTGGAAAGAAACACTGGGCAGGATCATCCAGGGGGAAGCGAACTAGGTGCCTGAAATTGACAGATTTGGCGGTCCCGCATTATGCAAGTAGCAGGTCCTTTTCGGGGTCTCACGGTTGGACACATGATCTTGCCTTGTTTCCAGCGTAAGGGCCTTTTGCAATGGCAACCAAGACAAAACCCCCAAAAGGCACAGGAGAGCGGTCCATGTTTTTTACTTCCATACAATAAAACTTTAAAGTCTATGAAAACAGGGAAAGCTTGGTCCTTCGGCACAACCATGGACTAGTGTACCAAGGTCTGATTTTTTTTTAAGGGAAGGGGGGGGCAAATTGCCGGTAGTTTTTTGCTTTTATCTTAACGCTTTATTCTAGGTGTAGGGCGAATGTGTAAAATATTATATTTCCAGCATAATATGAACCCAATCATATTGTAAAAACGATTCCAACTCGCTAAAGATTCATAGCATCAGAGGTCAGCACTAACATGAATTTAAAAACATATTTCTCTGTACACACACACACACACACACATACACACACATTTTATATATTAATATTTTATATATATAATATATAATTATATATAATATTATATATATATAATATATTAAAATATATACATACACACACCACACACCACATGCACACACATACACCCCACACACTAATATATATTATATATGTGGTTATATATATTATTATATATATAAAATATTATATATATATATACATATATATATATATATATTGTTGTGGTTTTGTGTTTTATATATGGTTTTATATTTTAAAATTAAATATATATATTTTATTTTATTTAGATATATATATTATATATTATATATATTTTATATATTATATAATGTATATATATTTTTATATATATATATATATTTATATATATATATAAAATATAAAATATATATTATGTTATTACATATATATATTATATATAAAATATATGCTATTTTTATAAAATATATATATAATAATATTTTATATTTCATATATATAAAATATATATTATATATCTATATATATATATATTATATATATATATATATATAAAATATATATATATTATACAAACACAATAATTAATGTGTTGGTGGTGTGTTGGTGTGTGTGGTGTGGGGGTGTGGTATGTAATATATATATATATATATATATATATTACATATTATATTTTATTATTAAAATATATTTTTTGTGTGTATTGTGTGTGTGTGTGTGTGTACAGAGAAAATATCTTGTAAAAATTCATGTTGTGGGGTGACTCTGATGCTATGAATCTTTAGCGATTGGAATCGTTTTAAAAATTGATTATTTTATATTATGCTGGTACTAAAAAACTTACACTCGCCCTAAAACCGAAAAAGCTAAGATAAAAGCAAAAATACCGCAAAATTTCCCCCCCCCTTCCTTAAAAAATCAGTACTTGGGACACTAAATCCCCCGGTTGTGCAGAAAGGAAAAGCTCCCCTGTTTTCATGACTTTTTTAAAGTTTTATTTTTATGGAGTAAAAAATGGACGCTTTCCTGTGCCTTGGAGTTTTTCCCCTTGGTGCCTTTCAAAGGGCCCCCCCCGCTGGATCAAAAGGCAAGATCATGTGGGCCCCCAACCCTGGGGACCAGCATAGGGGCCTGCTACTTTTCTAATGCGGACCCCCACTCTGTCAATACAGGGACCCCAGTTCGCTTCCCCTGGATGATCCGCCCAGTTTCTCCTTCCCAGGAAAAAATTGCGGGTCGAGGAGGCCGTTGGGCACCTGGGAAGCCTGGGCAGACTCACCCACGGTTCGGTTTTTCCAAAATAAAAACCCAAAGCCCCAACAGTACCATCTTTATTACGCACCAATCTACTGCATCCCCCCCCTTGTACCATGTTTTATCCCCGGCAAACCCCCCAGACTCAGCACGAAACCAGAGACCTCTTTTCAGGTTTTTTATGCTGAAAATAAATGACAATAGTCTGATACAACAGCAAATTGCCTTTTCGCTTTCCCAATTTCGAGGGATATTTGAGGGGATGCTGACCAAATTGACTCGACAAAATTTGAATATGTTTTTCGAAGCGTTTTTTTTAAAATTTGAAATTTACGACCTATGTTCCCGTTAATGCACTCTATCTCTGATTGGGGCTGCAACGTGAGCTACCGATTGTATTTAGGATGGAAGTTTTAAATGAAAAAACCTTTTTTTAATAAAA
>NW_023656413.1:0-2500 GCF_015228065.2 Penaeus monodon
AATAACAGGTGGACAGACAGTGCGGTGTTCGTTTCATGAAGTGCACGATTTGCAACGGTTAAGTGCTCGATTTGCAGTTATTAAATGCACGTCTTGCAATCATTAAATCCACGGTTTCTTACCGAATATTCATCCTTTAATTCCACTGTCAATCATCATCGATAACCAAACTCAATCCAACCCCATCTAGGCATAACGACGTGTATGTACGTCAGTCATGACACACCCTTCGACGAGCCAAATCCCCCCAAAATCCCTACTTCCTCACCCTCTCTCCCTCTCGTTCATCCTCATACGATCCCTCCAGAGGCCCTTCCCGACGTGCCAGGGGAGAGGGGAGAGGAGGGACAAGACACAGAAGTGAGGGGAGTCCAGCGAGGGTTTTCCCAGTCAAGAGAGGGCAGCGCGGGTGGCGGCAGAGAGGCTGCGACGAAGAGACGGAGGTAACTGGCACAGGAAGGCTGGCAGGCTGGCTGGCTGGCACCGCGACTGCCACCCACGTCGAGGAGGGTGCCAGAGGGAGGACTAACCCTGCGCGCCCGCCACGTCTCGCCTCGTCGTTTGGAAGAGAGAGAGAGAGAGAGAGAGAGTGTGTGTGTGTGTGTGTGTGTGTGTGTGTGTGTGTGTGTGTGTGTGTGTGTGTGCGTTTGTGTGTGTGTGTGCGTATGTGTGCGTGTGTGCGTGTGCGTGCGTGTGCGTGCGTGTGCGTGTGTGTGCGTGTGTGTGTGTGGTGCATATTATAATATGTGATAAAATATCGTGATATTAATAATAATAATAATAATAACAATTATTATTATTATTATTATTATTATTATTATTATTATTATTATAATAACAATAATGATGATGATAATGATAATGGTAATAATGAGCACAATGCCAACAAGAATAATTATAATGATAATATATTAATAATAATGATAATAATGAAATAATAATGACAATAATAACAACAGTAATAATATAACAATAATAAAAATGACGATAACAATAATAACAGTAATAGCAATAATAATAATTATAATGATAGAGATAATAATAATAATAATAATAATAATAATAATAATAATAATAATATTATTATTATATAATAATAATAATAATATTAATAACTAATGATAATAATAACCGTACAGTAGGTACTCCTCAGCACACATTTGTAAAGTTGCGTGTGTGTGGTTCTCTGGCGAAATAGGCAAGACCACTTCAGGGTATACAGTCTAGGTCAGTGATTCCTAACCTTTCCCATTCTGTGAGCCCAACCAATGTATATTAATCCCCATGGCCTTGTTCAGTGTCTGTCATCTTTTCAGATTCTGCTGTTATAGTTATTCAGTTGTTATAGAACAAGACTTCATGGAGAGATTTCCAATTTATTGATATGTGAGACAGTTTTCGCTACAGAACCTACATATAATTATGTGAGACAATTATATGTAGGTTCTGTAGCTAAGACTGTTTAATTCGACGTCATAATTTTCGTATCGCTCCACGGTTCCCCCAAGGCGATATGGCCACAAGATTGGGAACTGCTGATCTAGATAATTGCGTTCTGTACATGACCTATTAGACACCCAACTCAGATGTTATCGAAGGAAAGGAAAAACTGGCAATTTATTTATTATGCACGCACGCGCGCACACACACACACACACACACACACACACACACACACACACACACACACACACACACACACACACACACACACACACACACACACATGTATACATACATACATACATATATATATACATATATATATATGTATGTATACATACATGTAGGTGTGTGTGTGCGCGTGTGTGTGTGTACGTGTGTGTGTGTGTGTGTGTGTGTGTGTGTGTGTGTGTGTGTGTGTGTGTGTGCATGTATATATACGTATGTGTATATGTGTGTGTGTATATGTGTATATATATGTATGTTTATATATATGTATGTGTATATATATGTATGTGTATATATATGTATATATATATATATATATATATATATATATATATATATATGTGTGTGTGTGTGTGTGTGTGTGTGTGTGTGTGTGTGTGTGTGTGTTAGTGCGTTTATATCCGTATCTATATCCTTATATTCAAATATCTATCAACCTATCAACCATCCACCCATCCATCCATCTACTCCGATCTATCAACCAATCTATCTCCTTACCCAAACATTAAAATGAACCCCCTCCTCTCCACATCGCAACAACCCTCCCCCTCCCCCCGCTGCCCATTCTTTAGCCAATGCGAGTGATACTTTCGACATGTCCTCAGTAAGTCCTCATTTCCAGCCTGGCTCCGTCTCCATCGCGTGACAGGATTAGCTGGCTTATCTGGTCAGCCTTCCGAGATTACATGGCTGGTTCTGATGCCCTCGGGATGGGGGAGGGGGGAGGAGGAGGAGGGGTTAAAGGTGTCGTTAATCAAAGGTGGGTCTTATCTATCTTCTCTCTTGTTCGTTTTCGGTTTTCTGTAAGACAGAAAGAGGAAAGAGTTCG
>NW_023656415.1:0-3548 GCF_015228065.2 Penaeus monodon
TTTTTATTTTTTATATTATATATATTATATGTTATATTTATACGTGTGTGTGTGTGTGTTGTGTGTGTTGTGTGGAGTTATATATAATATATATCTATAATTAATATATATTTATATATTATTATATTATATAATATAGTTTTAATATTTTATATAAATTATATTAAATAAATTTAAAATTTTAATTTTGTATATTATTTCATATACATAAACAAAAAATTTATTTTATATAAATATATATATATATATATATTATATTATATATATATTAAAAAATATTTTTGTTATATTATATTATTTTATATATTATTTAATTTTTATATATTATATATATTTATTATTAATATAAAAATTAAACTTGTGTTGTGGGATGTTGTGTCTGTGTGTGCAAAAATATATAATAAATTTATATATATATTATATATTATTATATATATATTTATATATATTTTAAAATTTAAAATATGACGTCGACCCACCAAATACACACAAACACACCCACAAACCACACAAAAACACACACAACCAAAACCCAATACAAACACACACACACACACACACACACCACACCACACCACACATAATATATATTTTATATATATAATATATAATTTTTTTAATATATATAATATTATATATTATAATAAATTAATATATTATATAATATTTATATATATATATATAATATAATATATTATATATATTAATATTATAATTAAAAATTATATATATAATTTTATTATAATATATTATAATTTTTTATATATATATAATTTATAAATATTAAAAATAATATATATTATATATATTTTAATTTTATATATTTGTGTGTGTGTGTGTTGGGTGTGTGTGTGTGTGTGTGTGTGTTGTGTGTGTTTGTGTTTTTGTGTGTGTGTTTGTGTGTGTGGGTTTTTGTGTATGTGTGGTGCTGGGAAGTCATATATTATATATAATATATTTTATATATTAAAATATTTTAAAATTTTATTAAAAAAATATATATATTTATTATATATATTTTGCACAACAGCACCACATACACACCACACCAATATATATATAATTATAATAATATATATATTAATATAATAAAATATATATATAATATATATATAATATATATTACACAAAATATTGTTTTTTTTATATATATATTATATATATATATTATATATTATAATATATATATATAAAAAATTTTATATGTGATATGTATATGCATATATAAAATTAAATTTTATATAATTATATTAAATTTTTAAAATTTTAATATATATTATAAAATAATATATATATAATATATATATTAAAATATTAAAATTTTATATTGATATATATTATATATACACCACACACACACACACACCCCCACACACCCACACTATAAATATATACATATTATATATATTTATATATATATATATATATAATATATATATATATATATATTACCATTTATATATACTATATAATAAGTAAAAAATATATACTTATATTATTATATAGCTATATAATAAATAAATTTATATATACTCTATATTATATATTTTTTATATTCCCAAAATAAAATTTAAAATATATATCTTTTTATTATCTTAAAATATCAAATATTATTATTATCTTCCCATGATAAGTAAATATAATTTTAATTCTATATATATAAAATATAAAATATTTTTATTATTATTTGCAAAAATAACCACACCACACCAAACCGCACCCACACACACCACACCCCATATCGGTGTGTGTGTATTAAGTTTTAAAATAATATAATTATAATATTTATATATTATATTTTATATATATCCTCATTATATATTTTTTATTTATAATATATTGTATATTATCATATTATTGTTTTATTATTAATTTTTTTTATTTTATTATTTTTTATTTTATATTAAAATTTTTATTTTTTATTTTCTTTATTATATATTTTTATATTATAATTATTTAATATATATATATTTATATATTTTATTAATATTATATCATCCTCTACACACATATAATAATATATTAATATATTATATTTTATATATATATATATATATATATATATAATATATGTTGTGTGTGTGTGTGTTGGTGGTGGTTGTGTGGTGTGTGTCTGTGTGTGTGTGTGTGTGTGTGGGTTTTTTTTTTTTTTGTGGTTTTGTGTGGTGTGTTTTTTTTTACAACATATATATATTATAAAATTAAATTTTATTATTTATTTTTATATTAAATTTTTTTTTTGGGGGGGTGTGTGGGTGTGGTGTGTGGTGTGTGGGTTTGTTTGGGGGGGAGGTGTGTGTGTGGGGTGGGTGTTTTTGTTTGGGGGTGTTTGTGTGGGGGTGTGTTTTTTTTTTTTTTTTTTTTTTTTTTTTTTTTTAATTTTGTGTGTGTGTGTGTGTGTGGTTTTTTGGGGGGTGGGTTTTTTTTTTTTTTTTTTTTTTTTTTTTTTTTTTTTTTTTTTTTTGTTTTTTTTTTTTTTTTAATTTTTAAATTTAAATATATAATATATATTTTATATTTATATATTATATATATCTATATATATAATTTATATTTTTAATATATTGAAAATATATATCTATTTTTATTATTTATTATTACTTTATATTTTTTTATTTATTTTTATTTTTATTATATAATATATATAATTTAAAAATTTATTTAATTTTTATTAATCTTTTATTTATCTTTAATATATATTTCTATATTATGCCCCCCAAACCCCCACCCCCCCAAAAAACACAATTTTATTTTTATTCTTTTATATAATTTTTATTTTCCAAAAACTTATATATATCATATTATTTATCTATATTAAATTTTTCTAATATAATATATATATAAATTAACTTAAACTCTTAAAACATTATTTTCCACTAATTTAATTTTTTATTAAATTGCAATAATAATATATTATATATTAATTTTTAAAATATATATATATTATGTATTTATCTAATTAAACAAAAATTCTTTTTGGTATATTATTACTAAAATTTTTAAAAAAAAATCTTTTTTATTTATATTTATAATATTATATATATATTTATATTATAATTTTACATATATATATATCTTTTAATTTTAATATTTTTTATATATTTTTTTGTGTGGGTTTTTGGGGTTTTGGGGTGTGTGTGTGTGTGTGTGGGTTTGATATTTTTTTTTTATTTTTTATTCTTAATTTCTAATCTCCTTTGGGTTTATTGGTTTTTGTTGTTTTTTGTGTGTGTTGTTTTTGTGTGTGTGTGTGTTTGTGTGGGGTGTGGTTGTTTTGGTTTTTTGTTTGTTTTAATTCCCCAAAATTTATATTAACCCTCCTGGCAACTCGCCATCCTACGGTTTAATGGGCCTCAATTTAAAAATTATTTTAATTTATATATTATTTTAATTTTAATAGATTTTTTAAAAAAAATTTTTTTTTTATAAAAAATTTTTTTTGGGTTTTTTTTTGGGGGGGGGGGGGGGGGTTGTTTTTTTTCAGAAATTAAAAAATAATTTAAATTTTTAAAATTTTTTTTAAAATTTTTTTATTAAATTTTTAAAAA
>NW_023656418.1:0-12500 GCF_015228065.2 Penaeus monodon
TTTTTCCCCCATCCCTCCCCCCTTTGCTCCTTCCATCCTTCCTTCCTTCCTTTCCTCTCTCCTTTCATCCCCTTTGCCTCCTTCTTCCCTTCCTTTCCCTCCTTTCCCCTTCATCCTTTTCCCCTCCCTTTGCCCCCTTTCCCTTTCCCTTTCCCTCTCTCCTTTCATCCTCCCTTTGCCCCCTTTCCCTTCCCTTTCCCTTTCTTTTTATCCTCCCTTTGCCTCCTTCCTTCCCTTTCCCCCTTTCCCTCTTCATCCTCCCTTTCTTTCGTTCTCACCCCTTCCCTCCCCCCCCCATCCGGCTTACCGAGAGCGTGGTGGCGGTCAGGCTATTTCCAGGCGGGGTGACCTTCCGGGACCTTAAACCTTTCACGGGACCCTCGATGGCGTCTTGCCCTGAAGCTTCCCCCCCAGACGGTCGGAACTCGCCCTGCCTTATAAATATACTTAAATATATCTCGCATCAACCCCATTTTTTGGAAGTGCTTAAAGGTCGACAGAGACGGAAATGGCTGGGTGTTTGACCTTGTTGACAGAACCGTGCATACTTGCTTCTTTTCCCGTTTTTTATCATTTTTTATATAATATGATTTTCTTGATTTTCTGGAGGGCTTGAACATTCCTGAGCAATTCAATGAAAACAAGGATTTTGAGGAGTTATTCCATTCTTGTGCCTATTATTTGACCCGATCATTTCCAAAAATCGTAAGAGTTGCATGTTATGTACCTGGTACCTGTTTGCATCATCAACCGTTTTCATACTTATCTGCATTTCTCCTCATTTAATGGCTTCGTAGGTCAACTAATGAATTCTGGGCTGGCGGAAAAGTGCGGGAGTTTCAGGAGCCCCTGGTGAGAAGGGTTTGCCCCTCATCATGGACCCCTTCCTGCAAGGGCGCCCCTCGAGAAACACCACAGAATACCCTCGCACTCAAAACGTCCTTGGGCAGCACCAAGATCTTCAAGCTCCTCGAAGATGGTCTTTTATGAGGATACAAGTAAGTCGATGAATTTAAAATTGTAGCGTTTAGTTTTGCAAGTGCAAAAATACCCTTTTTCTGGTCATTGTGCAAATTAATTGGACCATCCTGCAAGTCGGAAAGAAAATCCATTTTCATCTACAATCACATTATCATCATTCCTTTAGTTTGTACATTATTGATAAGGATTTTCCACCTTTTGTTCTATTAGCAATGTAGGAACCTCTGCTGAAGGTGGGGTTTTCCCAGCTGAACTTATTACGATGGTAGCGTTGTCCGAAAGATGTTTCTCCCCTTACTTTTTATTCACTTGTCACAGGCACAACACAACATAACACAGCAGTACAACAAATACACTCATTAAGGTATCTCAGCAACCTCTCAACACACAACCATGTGTCTCCTTTTTCTTACACTGCCATCGTGATTGAAGGTGAGGACAGCTTGTAAACATAGTTAAAAGGGTCAGCTACCTACCCTAGGTACCATGGATGATTGAACACCTACGGGGCTGACTCGCTTTGATCTATTGAGGTGTCAATCCCCTATCGCTAATCTCATTTAAAAGTTGATGTAGAGGTCAACTAGATGGCCTTCAGTAAGGCCCAGATGTCCTTCACGAGACTTCCCCGGGCGGGAAACTGAATGGGCTTGAAGGATCTCCTTGAAGGCATACACCTCACTTACTTCCAATAAAATTATTACAGAAAAAACTTGAATTGCAAACGTGTACAGCAGCATTTAAAGTAGGCATATAAAAAAATGACATGATATCATTCATGGTTCGCCAGTACTACAAATCACAAATGGTCTTCAGCTCGTCGACGCGCCATCTTCCGGGTCACTCGGGACCTGCGTCCGGCGGCCCAATCCGTCCTCCACAAGCCTTCTTCCCCAGACTCGCCCTCAGGAAGCTCACTGGTCCTGACCTACGACCGGGTAGGCCTCGTTGCCTTGAAGGGACTGTTCTGATGGAGGCACCTCCTGACGGGTGTAGCACAGAGGGGGAAAATCATTGTTGCACATGGCCCTGATCTCCCCCCTTCGGTGTTAGGTCCTCCAGCGTGTGCACATCGCCTCCAATGCCTGAATAGTCTCCCTCGGCATGTGCGCCTGTTGGACTTTCCTCCTGATCTTGAGGAAGAAAAAGGCAAAGGAAACCCAGGGCGTCACCCTCCTGAAGTCACCTGGTTGAGTTTCCCGCTGTGGGCCAGGCGGACAGTCAACGCGTTGACACGGGTCTTCAAAGGCCTCAGGTAGTTGAAGAGTCGGGGAGGAATACCATTGTTAGTGTGCCTTGCTGAGCAGCTCGGGTCGTCGTCAGGCCCGATGACGGCCTTTATGCCAGTGGAGAACTCCCCCGATTTTGAACCATGTAGATTTTGAAGGCCGTCTGTATACTCTCCCTCTCAACTACTGGACGAGCGAACTTGTAGACCTTCAGGCCCCGCCTTGCTCACTTGCTCAGATGCGGGTGAGATGATATCCCTTGAAGGCCCATGACGGTGACGGTCATGTTCGGGACAAAGATCATTATCCAGGACATCGAGCACCTGTCCGCAGCTTCCACAGTTGATCCTCTGCATTGTGCTCCCCCTTGTCAGCGAAGTGGAGTGATGGTCAAAGCACCGAACTGATCCCCGGTCACTGTCTTTGGGAACACGGGCGAAAACCCTCAAAAGGATCAGTAGACCAGAAGTCCCTCAGGGTAAACCAGGATTGGAGTCCCATGAGTAACCGCAGGCTGATGAAGGACTGAGCTCCCATACTGTTGTCCCTCCCATATCTTCATGTGCAAGAGGGTGTTCACAGATGTTCGTGGCATATCTGTAATTGCTAGATGATAAAACGGTTTCAAACACATGTTAAAAAAAAGGATAAGTAGGATGAAAATCACCTTTCAAATCGAATACAAGAAACGGAATTCCGTTGCAAGGAGTATACCTGCCAACTCCGTTTGTGTAGTGGTAGCCCAATTTTTTCACTTGTATTAGTTAGATGTTTGCAGTAAGCCATTTTTTGTATACAGCCTATTCACAACCATCTTTGTATCCAGACTATGGATCTGTTAATGCAAGACTTGTATACATCACCCATAGATTTTGTGTGTTCCTCTACTATTGCTAATGCATCTTTTTAATATGCAGCTATGTAAAAGTTTTTGTGGTAGACATGTAAGGTGCAAAATCAATGATGAATTTTTCCATGGGCAAAGGGATCGACCTTTTGTTTTAACTTATTGGGACATTAAGCAAATGTAATGTTCATGTAAATTTTGTATATCAGAGGGTGTGCATGTGAATGATTAGTCACATCTGCTTGTCTGATTTTATGTTGCAGTTGTTTTTGAAAAGATGTAAGATACAAGGATTCTCTGAGCTTTGACCCCAAATTACGTGGAAATTTGTATCATTCTATCAAAAATGGATGGTACGTTTGATCTGATCTCTGTTCACTATCCTAGCTGTTCTCAGGGTGCCGAGGACAATTCTCATAGCTTCATTTTGCACTATCTCTAAGCTATGTATTTCAAGTGTGTGTGTGTTCCTTTATTTACCACCATGGTTAACTGCACAGGGGTGGGGAAGCTGTAGTACAATTGATGCATGGTCATAGCATCATATAATAGTATTACATTGGAATTTTTAGCTATATGAACCCTATTCCCATGTTTGAAAAAATGTAGACAAGGTATGAATGAGAATGAATATCTTCACAATACAAGAGATGTATTTGACCGGTTTTCGAATGCGTTCGTCAGAAATACATACAACAGAGAAATTACATAAAAGATATTATCAGGTGTGAGCTGAAAAATCCTGCTGTGACCTCTATTCGTGGCTCGTAGGATTTTGCTTGCCTTGATACCCTTGAACCTGCCCGATGCCGTTTTGACATTACTCTCCGTCGCGATGTATGCTGCTTCCATAATTTTTTTTTTTTTATTTTTTTTTTTTTTTGTTTCTATTTTTGTTCAGTCCTCATGGACTATTTCTGCGTCCGTCCAGTTTGGTATATGTCCAGTTTCATCTACATGTCCCAAACCATGGCATTGGAAGTTCTGTGGTGACGGATGTCACTCGATGTTCGCTGATCCTGGTGCTAAAACCAGGGCCCTGTTTCCCCAAAGAAATCCCTGTATCGCAACCACTGCGGGTATGCGATATACAACACTACAAGGGTTGCTTTCGGCTGCTTTCTGTCATTGTATTAAGTCATGTATCTTTTCCCCGGATGTGCTGGCGATTCTCACTATTTTGCCGAAGTATCTGCTGATCGCCTGGAAATGTTACATGACGGTAAAATGAGACAATTATTAGAAGAGGGTGCGGGGTCTGCTCTTAAAAGTATGCTCTCCGCCTTCTTTCTGAGGTTTAACGGGAAGCCTCTGGGATACTTATGTTTTCATGAAAGAACTAATTATATAGGCAACCTCATCCTCAGAAATTCCCAGGCTGCAGATCCTCAGTGCTCTGAGGAAGAAGCCAATCACAACACCAGATTTCGTTTTGTTTTTTGGGGGCGGAGTAGTAATGGTTTAATCATCTTTATTTGTTGGTTTTCCTGTATACAGAAAACGTAGGCCGTCGTCCACCCAAATGGATCAGAGTGTCCAGGAAAGGTAGTTTCTGATTCTCCTCCTCCACGGTGAACTGGATTTTCTCGTGAAGGGAGTTGAGTCGCGTTAGTGTAATGTTGTAAGCACAACCTCCTGGGGACAATGACGAGACTCATCTACGTATCGAAGCCATGTTGAAATTCTGCCAATTATATCCCTGTAGTTACCCCTCTCCAGCGTCTCCATAAACCCAAGCAAGCCATGAACGGCACTCAAGGGGGAGCCCATGGCGAGACCACTAATCTGCTGGTATTCATCCCCAGCAAATTCGAAGTAGCCGAAGTCCAAGTCCACGCATAACTTCACTAGGAGAACGAAGTGGTGTCTCGGCAGCGGAGTTCTGCGTCTGTCATGGAGCTGGTGACCCTCTCGACTCCCCGGACTGCTCCGTCTGGGGGTACTTTGTAAAGAGGGATTTAACTCAAAACTGGCAAGTTTTTTTTTTTTCTATACCCAAAATTCTGGAGACGTTCTGATGAGGTCCCCGGAGTTCTTCAGGTGGGAATCACTGATGACCCCCATAGCGCCAGAGAAGGGTTTAGCCAATACTTGGCCAAACGTGGGGAGCGCTGCCAATGCCAGGGGTTGATCGGTCTCATCGGCATGCCTGGCTTGTGTACCTTGGGGAGACCTCTCATGGAGGGGTTTTTGCGGGGGCCTCTTCCAGCGGGTGAAGTGGGCGTTTACCGTCGGCTGAACGCAGAAGTAAATCCCTCGCCTTTTTCCTTAACCCTGGCACCTCCATCTTCCCTTTACCTTTCGTTACTTTCCTGTAACAGAAGAATCGGAAAGTAATTTGTTCTTTTGAGTAAATAATACTTTTTATCCATAACAATCCCCACCACCTTTATCAGCCTGGGTGATGACGATGGTCTTGTCGTCGCGGAAAGTCCTTCAACGCGGAGATATATCTGCGTGGGATCGCCGGGGGCGCGACGATGCCCCAGCCATAAAAAGCAGCAGTGATCCTTTGGACAAACCCTTTGTCGACGTCACTATCGGTCCAGCGGTGGTTCGAGTGACTAGTCCATTAGGTCCTTCTTTTTTTGCCGGTGCTGAAATTTGAGGCCTAGCGAGAGGGCTTCTTTTTCCAAGGGAGTCAGGTTTTTTGGGGGAAACTGTTTTTGAGGAATCACTTCGTCCAGCTTTTGTTCAACTGCTCTTTCTGCATATACGATGTAACTTCTCTTTATGTTTGACTCGTTGAGCTTGGTCCTCCTGTTGAATTGGATGACCACCCATGGGGAAGGTGTTCTCCCTTAAAGTTCATCCCGGATTTTCGTCGAGTCGGTGTTGCAGGGTCCTAATGGCCTCCACAAGGAAGGCCCGAGCACTATCTGGGAACGGATGCTCGCCGGATTTCAACTGGCCTGGAGCTGAAGGGGGCAATACTTGCTCAGCCAAGCAGTCCATCAGGAACCAACCGCCGATTCTTGACACTCTGGATCTTGCGTCTTGTGAAAAAATCCCGGGGAGGGGGGACCCATTCGCCATTCATGCCGTGAGTAAAGATGAACCGTATTCATATTGACAAATGTAACAAAGGTATGAATGAGAATGAATATCTTCACAATACAAGAGATGTAATTTAACCGGTTTCGAAAGCGTCTTTCGTCAGAAATACATACAACAAGAATTACATAGAAGATATATATCAAGCTGAGCTGACAAAATACCTGACTGTGAACTCCTATTCGTTGCTCGTAGGATTGTTGCTGTGACCTTGGATAATCTGAACCTGCCCCATGCCGTGTTGACATTTACTCTCCGTCGCGATGTAGGCTGCTTCCATAATTTTTCTTTTTTTTTTTCTTTTTCTTTTTAGTTTGTTCAGTCCTTCATGGACTATTTCTGCGTCCTTCCAGTTTGGTAGATGTCCAGCTTCACTACATGTACCACCATGGCATTGGAAGTTCTGTGTGATGATGTCAGCTCGATGTTCGCTGATCCTGGTGCTGAAACCACGGCCTGTTTCCCCAAAGTATGCTGTATCGCAACCACTGCAGGGTATGCATATACAACACTACAAGGGTTGCTTTTCGGGGTGCTTTCTGTCATGTATCAAGTCGTGTATCTTTCCCCGGATGTGCTGGCGATTCTCACTATTTTGCCCAAGTATCTGCTGATCGCCTGGAAATGTTTTCATGATGGTAAAATGAGACAATTATTAGAAGAGGGTGCGGGTCCTGCTCTTACAATTATGCTCTCCGCCTTCTTTCTGAGGTTTAACAGGAAGCCTCTGGGATACTTATGTTTTCCATGAAAGAACTAATTATAAGGCACCTCATCCCCGAGAAATTCAGGGCTGCAGATCCTCAGTGCTCTGAGGAAGAAGCCAAACACAACACCAGATTTCGTTTTTTTGCTGGGGGGCGGAGTAGTAATGGATATAATCATCTTTATTTTGTTGGCTTCCTGTATACAAGGCCGTCGTCACCCCGATGGATCAGAGTGTCCAGGAAAGGTAGTTTTCTGATTCCCCTCCTCCACGGTGAACTGGATTTTCTCGTGAACGGAGTTGATTCGCGTTAGTGATGTTGTAACACACCTCCTGGGGACAATGACGAGGACTCATCTACGTATCGAAGCCATTTTGAATGTTTTGCCAATTATATCCCCGTAGTTATCCCTCTCCAGCGTCTCCATGAACAAGCAAGCCATGACGGCACTCAAGGGGAGCCCATGGCGAGACCAAATAATCTGCTGGTATTCTCCCCAGCAAATTCGAAGTAGCCGAAATCCACGCATAACTTCACTAGGAGAACGAAGTGGTGTCTCGGCAGCGGGGGTTCTGCGTCTGTCCCTGGAGCTGGTGACCCTCTCGACTGCCCGGACTGCTCCGTCTGTGGGTACATTGTAAAGAGGATTAACATCAAAACTGGCAAATTTTTATTTCTATACCCAGAATTCTGGAGACGTCTGAGGTCCCCGGGGTTCTTCAGGTGGGAATCACTGATGAACCCCCCTAGCGCCCAAGAGGGGTTTTTGCCAAATACTTGGCCAAACGATGGGGAGCGCTGCCCAAAGCCAGAGGTGATCGGGCTCATCGGCATGCCTGGCTTGTGTACCTTCGGGAGACCTCTCATGGACGGTTGCGGGGGCCTCTTCCAGCAGGTGAAGTAGGCGTTTACCGTCGGCTGAACGCAGAAGTAAATCCCTCGCCTTTTTCTTGAACCTGGCAGCCTCCATCTTCCCTTCACCTTTCGTTACTTTCCTGTAAACAGTATTTACTCATCTACCACACTAGCATACAGTTTGGGTGTGGAAAAGCATTGCTACATTTTGATATGTGGGCATGTGATATTACATTCCAAATTTAGATACAAAAGTTTATCTACATCCACCTTTACTTGTCACATGCTGATTTTGCGAGCCGATTTGCATGATCATGTCTAGGGATTTCAGCATGCGATGGAATCCAATAACGTAAAATTATGGCATCGTCTTTTTTTTTGCATGATACACATTTGTCCTGATGCCATATGCAGTATTTCCAGGCTGGTGACGTCCCCTCCCACAGGGCACCCTAGCCGCGGGTTGGGTTGGGGCCGCGCTGGTCACTCGCAGTCGGTTCTGTTCCTAGGGGCCAGGGTAGGGAGGGTGTGCACCCCAGTGCAAGGCAGGCTCACCTGTCATCCCACACTTGAAGCATAAAAGGAAAAAATCACCTATTTTTCTTTAATTGGCCGGGGGATTAGGTCTCCATTAGTGAGGTCCCAAGGTTATAGGGGAGGATAAGTGAGATTCATAGTTTGATCTGTTTACCTTTTTCCTACTCTCATTGTTCTTAATGCTGTCGTGTATGTAACTTTTACCGTATTTGCAACAAATTTAAATGCAGCACTACTTCTATGCTGCATTTCCATTAAAGAAATTTTTAGTCTACATCTTCTGAAAAAATTTTCTCCTCTCTCCAATCAGATATGAATTTAGGTGGAGTCTGTACCAAAAATGCGGTGGTTACCAAGCCATGGGGAAGAATTTGTTGTGACAGGACATGTCTGCTTGGATGTTTCCTCAGATGGTGGCACGGTATGTAAAAAAAAGTATGCAGAGGAAGTAGATATTCCGTTAATAAATATTTTATACTCGATTTATTTTGTTTGTACAATTTTCTCTCCCCTGTATACTTTAAACCCGCAACTTGTAAAAAGATTGATCAGGCCTGGAGAACTAAGGATAATTTAATCATAGAAAATGGATAGTGCCTTGTTTTTTCTTTGTCTTCTTCAGTCTCTCCTTTAAAATTATATATACACATGCATCCATTTTTTGGTATTAATCTTTTAACCCTTCTTCTAACTTGCTTTTAAATGGTTTTCTCCATTGGGCCCTCCGAAAATAACAAGTGACAAGGAGGGGCTAATCTGGGGAAAATCACAGCTGGTGGGGCCCGTTGGACGTCTATGTGTCCCCTCCTGGACACTGATGTGCAAGTATTTTGCTCTGAGGATATGGTCATCTATGACGACCACTCTGATACAGAGTTGCTTCTCTTTGATAGAAATAGTTTTTAAAGATTACCGATACTTTTTTTTTCTTCATTTCATTGTTACCGTTTTTTCCAACAGATGGTGATGCTGCGTGAGAAGCCCTGCTTAATCATTGTTCCTGCAAGGGGTAAAAAGTCCTGGTAACCTGTGAACATTCGCCGGGCCCATTTCCAGGAGCTACAACGGCTGACCACAAAAATTTCACCCAGTCAAGGTAGATCTTCAAACTACCCTCATTTAAGCTTTTTAATTCCTCATCATTTCCTTACCCAATTTTAACAGGATATACAGGCCCTCTTATTGTTTATTTTTTCCCTAGGGTTTTACTTAATATCGAAACAAGTAATAACAAAAAAAAAAATTTCAGTACTTCAAATTTATACATATCATTATTTCATATAACTGCCCTAAACAAATCTTGAATTTTTGGCCATCCAGGGATATGACCTATTGTGCATGATGGGGGGTATCAGAAAATATCATCATAAAGCCAAATAGCAAGACTGTCATTAGTGTCATTATCCACCCCATTTCCTGTTCATATTAAATTCCTTTTTCACTCCCAGGCGTCCGTAGTAGAGCACACGGATCCTAGTGGCACCACCACCCCTTCTTAGGGGTGGCCGACCAAGGCGACTCTCATGAGCACATGGGTTTTCCTTCATGCTGTGGCGGTACGACTTCGAGGGGGACATTTCTCTCTACCCCAGGTCCGCATTTCGTTTTTTAAACTGAGACTGAAAAAATATGGTTTTTTTTCCGAAATTTAAATGTTGAAACTTTTTTTTTTCATAGCTGAATTGTTTTCCCGTACTGTGAAGTAAATTTAATGAAATCTTTTCGGGTTTTAAAAACATGGATGTGTAAAGTGGGTAAAATGACGTCACCCTTGAGTGACCTTTTTCCTTTTTGTGGTTCGGGGGCCTTCAGGGGGGACCAACAGGGCAGTACCATATACGGAAGAAAGATCAGCTGATTTTTTTTAACTGCTATATCTGTATCATTCTCGTTAAATTTTTGGGTTGTGTTGAGAAACCCATACCTAAACTATTAGTTGGGGGATTAAAATACTACTTTCCCCTTAATCTACAACTCAGGACTCTGGTCCTAACAGATTCAAATTGTGCCCGCTTGGATTCTGCAGTGTTTACATTTTATGCATGGCGAAGTTTTTCAAAAATTTTTTATAACAGTTTTTACTAAAAATAAAGGGCTTTTTTAAATTTAATTAAAAATTTTTCCCAATACTGTTTTAAGGGTTTTACACCGTTTACTTACTAAAAACCATTATGAATTTTGGGCGCTCTATTCCCTTTCTTTCTGATATTTTTACAAATTAAAAAAAAATCTTAAACATTCACTTTTATCGTTTTATTTTGATATTGATATTCATTCACACTGTCTTTGTTTTGGTATGGGGCTCGACATCTGTTTCTCAAATCCAACAGGCTTGCCATTTTCGTATTTTTTAAAAAATTTTTGGTTTCCCAGAATGGACTTTTTTAAAGGGGGAGGGAAACCCGGCCCTTTTGGGACATTAGGGAACAGTCTTCAGGGGCGAGACTGACCGGCTTACAGCCTTGAGACCAAACCGCAATTTTCTTCGTTCAAGAGGTGGGGGAGAAACCCGTAGAGGCCCCGGGTTTCTACACCCTTCCTACTGGGAACTTAATCTTTACGTTATAAAGCAGGACGGCATAGGGTTCGCTTTTGCAGGGGGGATTCCAGGTGAATGCGCAAAATACTTTTGAAAAAAAATAGTAAGAAAGAAGTTTAATCTGTTTCTATGAAGGCCTTCAAATCCCTTTGCTGCTTTAGGATATATACCATGGATCAGTATGCACTCGGAGGGACAAAATCCTTACAAAAGGCTTACTGAGAAAAAGGTAATGTGTGGGGGGAAAAATTGTAAGTGGAATCTTACCGCCATGGAGACACTTCATTAGCTTTTTAATATTCAATAAATCAACTTCCAAAATAGACAAATAATCCTGTTGCTGTTATAATCGTTGCCTTCATGCGAAAACAAAAATAATAAATGCATAAACTGGAAAAATGCTCAAAAATTTTTTTCAACCCCTAAGGGGCTGGGAAAAAGGGGAGTGCCCCCCTGGAAAATCCCCTGGATGTGTGGTCATCGTGGGTCAACGGCAGGATCGTCCGCGACTAAACGCGGGAGGAAATTCCCCGACGTCGAGAAAAAAACTTCCCAAGGACCTCCATAGTGCTTGAGGGCCCCTTTTTCCCCCCGCGGGGTCGTTCCAGGGCCAGCCATCGGCCCGGGCCACCCTAGGGACTCTGCGAAGGGTTTTTGTGGGGTGCGAAGATCGCCTTCCTGAAAAATTTGTTGGTCTTCTTCCCTTTTAACCTGAAAATTCAGGTTTGCGATTTTTCTTTTATGAGCTCCCTTGTTAATTTTTGGTTTTTATCTTACCCCCGGTATAGAAAATATATTGGTGGCATTCGAGCGGAAGTCTCTCCTTTTATTGTTACTAAATCTAGTCTTTTAATTTTGTACTCTGCATTAGTATTTTTGTATTTTCGGTATCTATATTTTTAATGTTTGTTATTGTTGTGTACTTAAAACTATGACTTTTAGCTTCCTTTTTTTGTTGTGTTTTTTCTTTTAAAAAGAAAAAAAAAAAAAAAAAAAAAAATAATCAATAAAAATTTTTAAACGACATTTTTATCCCTCGATCAAATTTTTTTTGGGGATCACCCGATTTTTTTATTTTTTTTCATGTTTCGATCACATTTACGTTAAAACAAGTGGAAAACATCTTATTTATGACTTCAGGTTCGTAGTAACTTAAATTAGCTGTCAGTTTACGACGAAAGGAGAAAAGAAATGGAAGATAAAGTGACGGAAACTCCACTATTATCATCCCATTATACAGTAACTATAATTTACCTATTACTTGAGATTTTCATGTGAGAAAAACATCGTAATTATTTTAGATAACACATTAACACTCAGTCGAGCATTTCAACTTTGACGAAGAATTGGATGAATAGCACATGCACACGGTTTATATTGAACGAATGCGAGCCACTCCTTTATTACGATTAAATTCTTAACTGTACTTGTGTTTTGAATTTTGCATTACAAATATTCAAGGAGAGGACAAGGAAGGAAGGGAAGTTGCAAATGTCAAAGCATTTTGTGCAAGTTATATAGTAATTTTTTTGGTTTTTTATATTCATTAGGAAGAAAGGCAAGTAATTTTGTTTTATGCAGCCGCATGCTTAAAAAATGGTAATTTCATACTGTAATGCTATGCTCATTGTGGACATGTATATGAACATGTATGTATGTATGTTTATATGTATGTATGTATGTATATATTTATATGTATGCATGTATGTATGTATATATTTATATGTATGCATGTATGTATGTATATATTT
>NW_023656418.1:17500-25000 GCF_015228065.2 Penaeus monodon
ATCTGCAAGGAGGACTTAGAGTTCAACTTTCTCAGGGCTTGGTAAGCAGGGCGAAGGTCATTTACCAAGAAATGGCCTTCAACCTCCTCAGCAGATTCCTGATGAACTGTTCCTTGTCCCTTCTCTGCAGTGTCCAAGCCATATGCACCAAATAGCAATGCAAGTCCTGATTGCCACTTAGCCGAGCCACGCTTCAGTGGCCTCCATTGTCTCCAGGGAATGAATTCTGCCTTGCCCTCAGGCATATGCCAGTGGAGTCCTGCCTGCCTAGAGTATTTCGCACTTGAAACTTTCACAGAGCACCTCGGTCCATCAGGTTATCAAGTTCTGTGAATTGATCATAGATTGCTATGGTGAACCCATTGCACACTCCTCCTCCCTCAGTCTGTCCAAGTGAAACATCCTAGGAGGGACGAGATGTTTTGAAGTGGACCTGTAGGGAAACCACACCCCATGGTCAGTCCCCAAAAAACTGTACTCCGGTAAACTCAAAAATTTTTCGGGGGGTCCTCCATCGGTGCAAACAAAAGTTCATCTCCTTGGCCACTGACCGTACTCTATACTGTGTCCGTGCAGGGTTTGGGAGCGCTGATACCAGGAACCAGAGTCCCCATTCTCTGGGACCTAGCAATCCCAGAGGGGGAGTCTGTTTCGCTGCTGGACAGTTCCTGACCTGGGGGCTACGACTTCTGGTAGCCACTAAATAAAAGCCGGATACCAATTAAATCGCCCGAACTCAAAATTCTCGCTGGGGAAATTTTTCGCCATGGATGTGATTTTGGCATAGAACCCTTTTTTTCACATCGGTTTGCAAACATCGTATGAGCATAGACAGCAAAAAGAGACATAACCCAAAAGCTTCTTCATCCAAAGCCCTAATCATGTCAAACCCATGTTCTCTCTACCCCAGGCTAGTCGGCTGGGGTATGGCTACCCTGAGGTGATGACCATCGCTGTGGCCCAACCAAAAATAGGTGTCCCACCATACTGATCTGCCACGCGAGGTCTTCCCCACCTCCAGAGGGGAGCCCCCTCAACTCCTATCCCCTCCCTTCCCCCCGATGCAGAGGGAAACCCTTTTCCTTCCAAAAGGACCGATGTTCCAAGCCCTACCCGAGGTTAAACCTCTCCGCCCCCCCGACGCTGTCCCCAAAAAAAGGGGGTCGGGAGACTGTGGAGCCCCCCCATCTCCTGTGGGTACCCTAGGCTTTGCTCCCCAAAACCTTAAGATGATAAAACACCAAAAGAGTTGTGGGAAAGGAAAAAAACTCCTGCTGGCGTCTTAAAAACTACGCCAAAAAAAAAAGGCAAATTCCCCCTGGATATCTAAAAAAACACTAAGTAAAATTGAAAAAAGAGCCTAAATCAAGGGTATCAAAATCCAGTTGAAAATTTTACAAAAAAAAAATCAAAAATTAAAAGATTATTGCGACAAATAAGGAAAAATTTAAAGACATGCCCAGAAAAATTGAAAACTGTTTCTATCATAAGACAACTAAGTACCTCCCCAAGGAGTACGAACATCCACAAAAATTTTAAAACCTACAATACCTATCAAACGAAAAAAGCTAGTTTTTTGGTTTGGAAAAGAAGTCAAAGATAGATGGAACAATATTGTTCCCAAACCTAAAAAAAGAAAAAAGATCTAACAACAACTTAAACTGCTAGACGAATTTTATAAAGTAAAAAAGAAATAAAGAATAAAAAAACCCCGGGGAATAATGAAATAACAGCAAACTAATTAAAAATGCTGGCGAAAGTGTTGAATATTTTCTTCTAAAAACTCTGTACAAAAATTGGAATAAAAATGGCCAGAAGACGGGTAAAATATCTTTACTCCCTCCTAAAAAGGTGACCACTCCAATGCACAAAAACAACAATTGCATTAATAATTTCAAGCAGCAAAATTTTGTTGAAAATTATTGCTGAAAAAATGAAGATGAATTAAGAGAGGAATTGCAGACAACAAGCATTTTTTCCCCGGGAAAAAGGTACCAAAAACCCAGATTCTAAATAAAAAATTGATCTTTAAGAAAAACAGAAAAACATCAAAAGACCTATACCTTGTTTCTCGTTTATTTTAAAGCTTTTTTACTGTGATCACGATATCCTCTGAATAACTGAACGTATGAAGTTTCCAAAACACATCTCCAACTAAAAAAACCCATTAGCAAACAAGCGCTGTAAAAAACCACTTGGGGTTACAAAATGGTTCAAGTCAAAAAAGGATGCGACAGGGTTGCATTTTTCTCCACACCTTTTTAAAAAAATTATTCTAAACAATTAGAAGGTGCTCTAGAAAATTTTTTTTTTAAGGAACTGAAAGATGTTGGGGGTAAAATATCATATCAAAGGTACGCCGATGAAAAATTTGATTGCCAGCAGTATCACTGAACTAAACAACTACTAGAAAAAGTTAGAGAAGCAAGCGAAAGGCTGGCTTTTTTCTTATCCCAAAGAAAACAAGATCATAAAAGTTTCAAAATAACCGGCAATGAAATGATAAAATTTCAATCAATGGAATGATTGGGGAAAATGTAAAAAGTTCACTTATTTGACTGTTTTAACAAAATACTATGAGTTTCCCCGATATAAAAAAATTGCCACCCAAAAAATGCCACATTGATCTATTAACATCTAAGACCAAGCAATTACCTTTTTACGAACAAAAGCTAGGTTATTGAAATCATTGTTTTTTTTAATTGCTCATATGGTTTTTTTGAGTGTTGGGTGCTGAAGTAATAGACAAAAAAAAGATCAATATTTTTTGAAAAATTTGGTGTTTTCAGCTTTCTCTTCTGGACAGAAAGAAGAAAATATGAAATGCTGAGAAAAAATTAAATTGTAAAGCCGGCTGTTGGACTCTTGAAAAAGAGGAAATTTAAAATTTTTTTGGTCATGTGTGAGAGTAAAAATATTGAGAAAAACTTGCTGACGGGATGGTGTAGGGGAAACCCAAAGGAAAAAGGGAAACCCAAGACAAACTGAGCGCCATCAAAGATATTTGCGGGTTGTCGATGGTACAAAAATGGAAAAAAAAACTAGATCGAGTTTAGGGCGAAGGATGGGGGAGAGGTCCACGGGGCCAAAAATGAGCATACCGTTATTGAAAAAGTATATTATATATATTTTAATATATATTATATATAATATTATATATTTTACATTTAAAAAATATAATATATATATTATATATATATATTATATATATATATATATATAATATGTAAAATATGTATTCCCCCACCAACAAAAACACACACCAAACCCCAACACAAAACACAACCCAACACCACACCACACACACACACACCAACCAACACACACCAAAACACACACACACAAAAACCCTTATTAAAATATTATATATATATATATTATATAAAATATATATAAAAGTTGTGTTGTGTGTGTGGGTTGGGGTGTGTATGTGTGGTTTTTGTGTTGTGGTGGTATTTTTGTATGGGGGTGGTGTGTGTGTGTTGTGTGTGTGTGTGTGTGTGTGGTTTGGTGTGGGCTAGTGTGTGGTGTTGGGTGTTGTGGTTGTGTGGTGTGTTGTGTGTGTGTGTTGGTGTGCGTGTGTGTGTGGTTTCATATAATAATAAAATTGTACTATATTACAATATTATTAAAATTTTGTATTTTTATATTTTGTATATATGTTAACACGCGCAAAAACACCCCACCACCACACACACATCATATTTGTAATTATACCACACCACACACACACACACACACACACACACAAAAAAACACACACAAAAATATATAAAAATTTTGATATATATATTTTAATATTATATATATTTTATATTATTTTATATATTTTGCGTATATATTCTTATTCTATCCCTATTAAAAGCAAAATATGTATATGTATCTTTTATACATTATATAGTAAAATTATGTTTTTACATACATATATATATACATTTTATTTATATTACATTATATATATATAATAAATATAATATGTAATGTATATTATTATATATATTTAAAATATATATATTTTATATCATATACATAACCAAAACCCCACCACCACACCACACCATACAAAACCCCCACACACCCACACACACACACAACACACACACACACACACCACACACACACCATATATATATATATATAAATTTTTAGTATATATATTATATATATAAATGTTTTTGTGTGTGTGTTTGTGTGGTGGTGTGTGTGTGTTGTATGGTTGTGTTGGTGTGTGTGTATGTGGTGGTGTTTTGTGTGTGTGTGTGTGTGGTGTGTGTGTGTGGTGTGTGTGTTGTGTTTTGGGTCATAATATGAATATATATGTACTATATGTCAATTATATTAATAGTATGTATATATTGTTTTTAAAAAATGTATAACCCCCCGCGCAAACACAAACACACAACACACACAACACCAACAACCACGACACACCACCACACACCACACACACCACATCCATATTATTATATTATACCCACCACACAACACACACACATATATATATATATAAAATATTATATAAATATTTTATTATATATAATATTTTATATTTTTGCGTATATATTTTTATATTATTTAAAAATATTAAAAATTATATGTTTTTAAATTAATACATGTTATATGTATTTTAATTTTTCATACAATATATGTCAATGTATATGTAAATAATAAATATAATATATATATTTATATATATATATATTATTATATATATATATTTATGTATATATATATAATATAATGAAAAAACTACACACACACACCCAAACCCCACACACTAACACACACACACACACACACAACACACACACACACACACACACAACACACAAAAATATTTTAAAAATATATATATATAATTTTTATATATGTATATAAATATAAAAATATATTTAAAAATATTTAATATAAAATTTTTATATATTAAAATATATATATATATGCTTCATTTTATGATCCTGTCTGGATAGCATGGTTATCATTTTTGTTTTTAGTATATGCCCAAAAAATTCTTAAAAAAAAATTTACTATATCAAAATTTTTAGTGACATGTGGAACTGTGGATTGGGTGTGGCTGCAACACTTGGCCTTGCAACCTTAGAAAACTTCGAAAGTGTTTTATTAAGGCCGGGCGGAAGCCCAAGAAAGATTGTGATTGATATGAGGCGGAAAACTAGTTTTTAGCTTATATCTATAGTAATCAATTTATATATATACATATATATTATATATATATATATATATATATTATATATATATATATATATATATAAAATATATATGTGTGTGTGTGTGTGTGTGTGTGTGTGGGGGTGTGTGTGGTGTGTGTAAATATATATATATATATACATATATATACATATATATTTGAGTTTTTATGTATATGTATGCTGCATGCATGTTGTATTATGTATGTATGTATGTATGTATGTATGTATGTATGAATGTATTTTATGTATGTATGTATATATGTATGTATGTTAGTATGTATGAAATGCATGTATGCATGTATGCATGTATGTATGTATGTATGTATGTATGTATGTAGGTATGTTAACGTATGAAATGTATGTATGTATGTACCCTATATGTATTTGTGTGGGGTGAAGTAGAAAAGAGAGAGAGAGAGAGAGAGAGGAGAGAGGGGAGAGAGAGGAGAGAGAGAGAGAGGGGGAGGAGAGAGAGAGAGAGAGAGAGAGAGAGAGAGAGAGGAAAAAGCGTATCTGCCAAGACACATCAAAGCATTATTTTTGTGTTAACAGCGATAAAAAAAAATCATAAGCATTATATGTCTTTTTGAAGATCCCGGAACACTTTCCGAGACGTAATCATAAACACGTTTTTCCACTGACATTTTTAGCATATACCGAAAAAGAATGTAATCCTGCTCACATATTCAGATATAATTAGGATATTAATGAACAAAAATATGGTAATTAGCAACTTCCGACAATTACAACCCCCTCCCCTTCTGTTTTTTCCCTCTACTGTCATTTGTTAAAGAAAAAGAAAATATGTTCAGAACCCCCTCTTCTTTTTCCGGTGGCGCTTCGTCCCATCCTCTCCCCTGTTTCTTTTCCCCTTTTATCTATAAGGTATATTACCCGACACTATTGCAAGCACTACAATCCACGGATGAGAAAAATTCCTCACAAGCCTGGGCCAATATGAGGAGGCTAAGGCGACACAAGAACGCTTATTGTTCTTCTAAACTTTCTTCCAAACGGGAGTTCTGCCTGGGGGTTGCCAAAATTTCCAAGAGGCTGGTCTTTCGGATGGTCGTTGCGCCCATCTGGATCGTTGGGATCATCGCCTTTATTGCACTGCGCTCCTTGCGACTGTCCCTCGCGGCACTTTCATGATAATTTTAATCAAATGTGCAACGCTGTCGACTCGGTTTTCATTTGTATGTTAATGTCCAGGGCCCTGATTTCGTTGTTGCCATAGACGTGCAAGATTTTTTCCCTCCCTTAGGGAAAAAACTGGGTTTCAGCGAAAATTTTTTTTTCCTTTTTCTGTCGTGCTTATATTTGGGGGCAAAAAGAAGCTTTTCGCGGATCCGTAGCAGAGCTGGTATGTTTTTTTAAGGGTTTAAATCGCTCTGGCTTTCGCTGGGCAAAGGCCATCCCCCGGTCGGGGGGGAAAAAGGGCATTCCTGCCTTTCCTTTTGTTTTTTCTCCCTTTAGTTCTTTCTTGAAAATTTCTTCCTCTTTTCATCGGGCTCCCCGTCGCCTTTATTGTTTTCTTCTTTCTTGTTTGTCTTTATTGCACTGCATATCCCCCGCTTCCCCCTTCCTTCCGTGAGCACAACGTATAGTTTGTTCCCCTTGGATGAAAGACACGGACTGATGATAACTGTTTTTTTCTATTTTTTTTATCTATTTCTATTTATTATTATTATTTTTTTAACTTCGTTTTTGCCGTTTTAAATGTTAAAAATAGTTTCGCCGTTGTCTCTATGTATCTTTGCCCTCCACTAAGTTTCTCCATCTTTCTCTTCCTAACATTTCCTTCCCTTCCTCTCCCACTTCTCTCCTTCCTTTTTCTTTCACCTCTCTCTCCTTCGCCACTCTCCTCCCCCCCAGCTCCTGTTCCCTCCTTCACTACCCTCCTCCCCATCCCACTTCCTTCCTTCCTATCTCCCTTCCTCCTCCCCCCCCCCCCCCTCTCCTCCCGTGTCCCCCCCCATCTTCCTATCTCCCCCCGTCCCCCTTCGTCCCTCCTCGCCCTCCTGCCTACCCCTCGCCCCTCCCTCCCTTCCTCGTCCCCTGAATACATAAGGGTTTTGAATTTGCCAGACCGCAGTTAGTGGCCCTGGACCGCCACAAAATTTGCGTCGTTTAAAGGAAATGAGACTAGCTTGAGGAGGCACATGCAACCTATGAGATGTCCCTTCCCTCGTTCATGAGGAGGCGGCTCATGGATTTCTTGCCTTTGGGTGTTGTGAAATCTATCTTCTCTACATCTACACAGAAAACACACACACACACACCACACACA
>NW_023656418.1:27500-28808 GCF_015228065.2 Penaeus monodon
CATCTTCTTCTCAACCATGATTACATCCTCCTCCCTCTTCTCCATTTTTATCTCCCCTCCATCCCTCTCCTACTCCCTCCTTCTCCTCCACTCTTCCTTCCCTCTCCTCCTTTCTCCTCTTCTCCATCTTTACCTCCTCCCCCTCCTCCCCTCCTCCTCCTCCTCCTCCTCCTCCTCCTCCTCCTCCTCCCCCTCCTCCTCCTCCTCCTCCTCCTCCTCCTCCTCCTCCTCCTCCTCCTCCTCCTCCCTCCTCCTTCATCCATCCTTCTCCTCCTTCATCCATCCTTCTTCCCCAGCCATCTTGCATCCTTCACTCAGATAGCGCAAGAGAAGCCACCGCTGGGTTATAGGCCATAACCTCCGTGTTTCCGTGGAGGTTAACAGCGCCGGGGAAGATCCCACGCATCCTTCGTTCAGCCTCTCTCCTCCTCCTCCTCCTCCCCCCTCCTCCTCCTTCTCCTTCTCTGCCTTATCTCTCCTATCTTATTACGAGGCTTATCTCACGTCCTGGTTCTATCTTTCGTCTAGCTTTTCGTTTGGGTTTGTCGCCTCTGTTTCTCTGCCTGTATGTGTCTTTTGTTTGTGTTTTATGTTTGTTGTTCCTCTCGCTGTTTTGTATATATTGTCTCTTCTTTTCTCTGTGTCTTTCTTTCTTTTTCTCTCGCACCAGAACAGAAAATAGAATTATAAAAGGGATAATGATGATGAGGATGATAATGATGATAACAGTATTAAAATAAAATTATAATATAGATGATAATGATAGTAATGATAAAAACTTAGAATAAAAATAATGATGATGATTGTGAAAGTAATAATGAACCCGAAGCTATTATTACAACCACTGTTTTATTAATGATAATGATACCAATCATTAACACCATCATAATAAAATGATAGCAATAACATGATGATTTACGATAATGATTATGGTAGTAAGCAAATATATACTACTGTTAGTACAGCCACTGCTCATACCACTACTAATGATATTAATAGTTTTAAATGGGGTAATAATAATGATGATGAGATGATGAAAGAAAAAATAATAGTAATGATGATAATGATAATAACAATAATGGTGATAATGATAATAAAAATAATGATGATAAAATTTAAAAGTGATGATAATAATTATAAAACAATAAAGATGAAGATAAAAATAATTATAATGACAAAATGATATAACAATAATAATAATGCAATATGATAGTAAAATAATAATAATGAATAATATAAATTTCAATCATTTTAAAAAATTGACAAAAAATAATAATATATAAAAATAATAATAATAATAATAATAAT
>NW_023656421.1:2500-3530 GCF_015228065.2 Penaeus monodon
AAACGAAAGAACTGAAAGAAGGAACTATACGCAACTACGCGTATGGCTGGGCGAGAAACAAAGTACTTCTTAGACAACTGGTTATTTGTATTTTATATAATTATATAAACGAAACAGCTAAAGAGGGGGTGGTGAAAGAAATGTATATTAATGGATGGTAATAATTAATATATTAGTATTTTGAAATTTAATATCTTTGTTCTGAGAATGTTTGTGACGTAAGCGAGGTGACGTCGGAGAGGCGGCGCATTCCTCAGCCCCTTCAACTCCTGCCTTCACGCCGGTGACAAGAGTAACGGCTGCCGCCCGATTCAAGATCGCCCCGCAACCACCCGACACCTCGCATGCCGAGTCTGCGGCAACCGCTTGGGAGACAGATCTCGGGACTAGTTTAGTGACCGTGGAAAAAGACAATAAAAAATCAAACATTAAGTTTCGGTGTTTATCTCCATCCCTGCTAAAATTGTTACATTCTCATGCTTCACATAGTCGTCTCACAAATAAGACCAAGAACCATTTAACATTTTAGCGCCCGAACAGGGACGACTGCGAGTGCATGTGTAAAATATTTTAGCAAAATGGAGACCGAGAAGTTGCATCAAATTGGGAGAGGCATCGACTTAACCGGAGCTGACCTTACCCAATTTATTAAGAAGGGAATTCAATACGAGCGGGAGAAGGGAAGGGAAGAAAGAGCGTGGAAGCAAGCAGAACTGAAGGCGCAAGAAGTAAAAGTGCAAGTGTAGTGATCTGAACAATTTTAAGTGGGTTACCCCTTTTTTGTGGAGCGCCATCTCTTGGCCAAGCACGCCTCTCCAAGGAAGGCTGGCTTGAAAATACCCCTTTTCTTTAACAATTATTGTTTATATACTGTTTTATTGAGTTTTAGTTGGCTTAGGTGTTAGTTTTTAATGTCCTTAATTGTTTTATTTCTGTGTGTCTGTATTTCTGTGTTTTAGTTCATGATTTTAACCTTTCGTGTATCGTATTTTTAAACTTATTGCGCCATATTATGTTGATTGTACAGAAA